>NC_056733.1:274155381-274225381 GCF_019279795.1 Protopterus annectens | reverse complement strand
CCATAGTAATGCTTTTCCCTGAAGACACAAGAATATGACTTTGGGAATGGAAAAGCAAATGCAATAGCATAATTACAAGGGGCTAATCAATCATTTTCATGCAAATGTGTTTAGTTACAAAGGGTCTGATAGTTAATATCTTAAGGTTGAATTTTAAATGTTTATAAGACTTGCAACCAGCTTGCATTTTTTGTTCAATACTGTACACATTGCTGGAATAAATCTATTACAGTCAGATGAAGTAAACTCTTTCAAAACAGCCTCACTGTGGGCAGTTCACAGAAAATGCTTTGTCCAAGATTATGGTCTGCACTAAAAATGGCTCTATTAACATCCTTTTAAATGCACAAAGTGTATGGAACCTTTTTTTAAGACAATGCAATACAAAACACCAAACAGCATAAAATACACAATATATACAGAGGTTGACCATTGAAGGACTAACTGATTTAGAAAAATAAAAGAGTATAGAACTGAGTGCACCTCGGGTTTTAGTGGTATATAATAAAAGTATTATTCAGAAAGAATGATAACATAACCATGCTACAATAAGTAGCACAGCTGAAATTGTGTGACATGGCCTGATGGGAATTAGTTATGCATAACTGCCAACACTGGGTTGACCTCCTGGGGACAGTACCACCCAATGAAGTTGTGCATTTATGAAAACATCAGTCACCGTATGAATGAGTAGACCATACTATGGCAGGTCACGATTCAGCACTTTTGGCATTCAGATTGCATGCTCAGTGCATGTGCAGCATATGTGTTACATGAGCACAATGTAAGGGCAGTACAAGGGCACACAGCATAATGCCAACTGTTTTTATTTTATAAATGAGAAGGAAATGGGGTGATAGGAGAGTCAGATGGGAGAAGAAAAACACAGGAATAGATGGAAGGGATGAAGAAAGGGAAGACTGATATCAGGGTTGGAAAATAATTTTTTTGAGTATGAGAGCTGCCCATTTTTTAAGAAGGATAGAAGGGCACAGAAGTATGAGGAAGGTGAGTGTAGGTACGTCAGCAGGACAGACACACACATGTATAACACATAAACACAGACTAACAGGAATGGTGCTAATACAAAAGGGAGTTGCAATGGAGGGACACAGGCAGAGATTGCACAACTGTTGAGGTAGAGGATTGGCAACAAATGGGGGAGAGTAATTCATGCACAAGAAAGAAAAACACCATGAAGGGATAATAAGTGGAGTGAAGACAGCCTGCCAAGCTGTCAGGCTGTGCTGCTGATGGCCTGATGGTCATGGCTGCATGTGGCAATGGAACTGTGCCAGTCACATGAGGATGTCCTCAAAGGTGATGCAGGTACTGAGCTGCTGGTCCACCTCACTCATGACCAGCTGTTGCACTTCTTGCCATATTACCCAAGATGGTCCCTGTGAGCAGCTCCCCGATGAAGACCCCATGACATCCAGCAGAGAAGCAGTAGTAGTGGCTAAAAATTATCTGTCTAGTCCTCCAGGTCTCCTTCCACAGGATGACCTATCACCCTGCAGAGACTCCAGCTTAGGGACTGCTGGTCACCCAGAGATTGGAGCTGTGGACAGTACAGGATACAGTGGCCACAGGCCTCCCACTTTCTATGCTATGGATAATACTGCTGAAAATAAGAACATAAATGGACAGAACTAAATAACAAATAAGTATAATAAAAATAAGATTATGACAGAATGAAAACGTATAAGACCCAGAATAACACCAGTGTATATGAATGGTTGTACTCCTGTCACTGGTGTGTAAGATGCTATTAAATGGTATGGATGGCAAAAAATTCATGTGCCATGAGCAATAAAACATGGAAGAATTAATCAACTGAAGAAATTATGTGTTCACTGCAACAGATGAGAAAGACTATAGACTACATGTTGCTCCATACAGGAACTTTAATCCTGCAGAATTCATTCTTACTCACCAGGACAAGTCCATGACTGAAAATGACAGTTAAGGCGCAGTGCTGTGCCTTGTGGATTCTGTATAATGTGAGCAATGAGCACCTCACCAGCACACTGCCCATCTATAATAGCACATTGCCCATTATCAGTAGAGCAGGGAGACAGCTATGTGCACAAGCTCCACAGGCACATCTGAGTATGGCCATGATGAGCAGCTAAGTATCCTGATGATGATGTCCATTGCTGCTCTATGAATATGTAACTGCATACCCCAGCTACACAGATATACACACCTTGTTTGGTCACAGTATACATACATGAGACAGACGTGGACTTATAGCCTAAAATAAGGCTGATAACACATTATGCAACTGGAACAATTCAGAGAACATCATTGGGTTAAACAGCAAGATCACCATACTATAAGATACTATGCTACAGAGATTAAGAGACTACATCAAAAAGAGTAAAGTGATGAAAATGACATATAGAGAAATTAATAGCAAACAGGAGTACTGGTGGTGTACTCCATATTCAGGAACAACTCAAAGCACATGGCTACCACTCACAGAATGGAGTGTGCCAACAGTTCAGTCGCTCTAGTAGGGATATGGAAAACTATATTAGGGTGGGGATGGTCAAAACACTTAGGGCACAGAGAACAGGCAGGATATGTCACAATGCCGGGGATGTCTGAGTTCCCACTGACAAGGCCACAAGGAACAGGTAGACCTGCTGCTGGATGGATAGCAACCCCCACCATCCAGTCTGACTGCCAAGTATAACAGGATGTAGTCCTTTGGGGAGACAACTGTGCAAACCATGGTAAACAGGCGTGACAGCTGACACACCTATTGGGTGGGTTCCAAGGAGTGCACAGGGAGGCTATGTTGTACAGCCACATGGAAGGGGATGCTGGGCATGTTAGTCAATGAGCAAACAATGTGCTCTGGGCACTGCTAGAAGGCCCACTATATACAGATCACATCTCCCCAAGTAAAACCACATTCTGGAACAGTGTAATACTTGTTATGTCACAGCATTCCAGAAGTCGATATCCACCATAAGGGTGGAGAGAACTTTGAGGTGGTGGGTGTTGTCCATCAGACAGTTCTGTATATTCATACAATAATCCAAGTGCATTCCTACATGTGTAATATAGCACCATGGATCCAAATGAATAGCAGCACACTGAGGTATTCAACCCAGAGGAGACAGAGGCTCTGCTGGAGGGCCTATGCACCCATGACAGGAGACTCCTTGATAATGATAAGGTGGACAAGGTCTTCGTGGACCTGTTAAGGTAGGAAACAGTACAAATAAATGCTGTGGGTAGACACAACTAGACAGTGTTGCAGGTGTGTCCAAGAGTAACAAAAATAAACTTCCATGCAATAGTAGGGCAAAACACGTATCAACAGGCACATTAGCCACTGTAACTGCTTTTATAAGACATTGCCAGTTAACAGAGAACAAAAATTTGCTCATAACACTCAGTGGAAAAACTGATAGGATACTAATTATGAGTGAGGGATTAGATGTGATAGCTGGACTGGTGAGCAGCAGCAAATGTCAGACATGTAGGACAGTGGTAAAACATCAGACTGGTGTGCATATGCATAACATGCCAATTGCAAGTAGATAGTGCCTACCACATATGTATGGGGTACTTGACATAGCATGTCACATTTCACTCAATGACGTCAGTAATGCAAAAAAGCATCCTGCATAAACACATTTGCATGTATTCATAATTATACATATTCTTTTCATGCAGCTGTCTGTCTGATGCATGATGGTGGTGGAGGATCACATCACATATGTACTTGCCTTCACACAGATATGTTATCTGTACATTTTCACAAGTTCCACTGGGAGAGACTGCTGTAGTACAGGTCTGCACATACTTAAAGTCAACACACTGGAAAAGTCTGATGGACATGGCATCTTGCATGTGGCATAATCAAAAGACACAGTGGTACTGCCAGTAGCACTTACAGAGGAGGAAACATTACTCTCCAGCTGAGAGGAATGCAGTGGACCAAGATGCAACTCCTGCATCACATGTCGTTAGTGTATGGTATTTTATCCATATGCAACCCACACATTATACACTGGCAGCAGATACAAAGCCATCATCCAAGGGTTGCACAGCCTCAGAAGTGCACATTCGTGGTAGTAGGGAGAAACACATTGCTGCTCCTTTGTACATTGAAGTTCAGTTGTTCTATGATATAAGTGTTACCCTAGGCATCAACCAGTGAAAAATGCAGTGTTGTGATCCTGGCACAGTTGGATGCTAATCATTTATAGTGGACATGCTATGTGTGCTGTGTGGCATGTGTGAAGCTTTCCACAGCTTCCAACACAACTTCCAACAATTTCGGGGAATGGCAGGCCAGTTGTATATCATTAGTGGGCCTCTTTATGAGTATGCCTGGAGTGTACTGTAGCTATCACTGCTGGCCATGGCCACTTACATGGATATAGCTGACACTATTATGGCTCCATTGTGACCAACACCTTTGGCTATGGTGTCTTAGGTAAACACATATAACACTGTTCTGGCTCCAACAATGCTTTAACACCGAATATAACCATTTCTATGAACATGGACTCCTCTGTCTCCACAAGCACCTCCACCCTGACTGTGGATGCTGCCATGGACAAGGGTGACATTTATCCAACTCAACTGTGGGTACACCTGCACAAACATCCTACAAGGGGACACAGAGTTCTACAGTGGTCTGCTCTTCTACAGACGCTTCAAAAGAATACACACTACTGACTACACATGCCATAGGGGCAGTAATCACCCATCATGACCATACAGAAGGAGTTGCATTGACATTCCTCCCATATGTGGTCAGTGTGGTTTGCCTTGACTAGGCCCACATGTATCCATACCCAATTCTGCACAGACTGGCAGTATATCTAGTCTGTGATCCACCAGCGGAAGTTCCATACTAACCCTGAAATTATCATGCCTGACATCCCACAATCCCATAGCAATGTGCAGGCTTACTGTAGGTATCACTGATGACCCTGCCACCTATGGTAATGCTATTGTCCCATGCCACTGTGCCTCTTGCTGTGCAAATGATGGTGCTTATAGCCTGCTCACTCCTCTCACTCATATGGGTATGGTGATTGCTGATGTACACTGTGGTCAGTCTCACTGTACTGCACAGCCAGGATGTGTAAATATATGCATAACTTTAATTTTGTGTTTGTACTGTCATGCCCATTGCTTTTGTACCAGATGCTGCCTCTTTGCCCATGTCACTATGTACTGTGCCTGCTTCTACCTCTTATGGAGCCCACTGCAGCAGTGTCCTCCTCCAACTCCTCTTACAAATCCTCTTCTACTGAAGTCACAACAATGTTGTCCAGTGCTGTGGTCTCCACTGGTTGTAATTATTACACAGCTCCATGTAGTACATCATGGCAAACATCATAAATATCTTGTGGCACATTTTATGTGTGTACTCCAGTGCACTGACAGCTTTGTGCTCACCCCCTTGATGCCATGTGAGGACAGCATCAGTCTGTATACATCTGCATGATATTTCTGCCTACTCAGAGTTGGTCTTCTGTGTTGACATTGTGGTGGAAGTTGACCATATTTCAGCTGTTGTTGGACACTTCTGCATCATGGAGGGTGGCAGCATGCAACCTAGCAGGCATGGGCTTCCAAAGCGACCACTAATGCCTGCTGTATATGTTCATTGACACATGCCTGTGTAGAGAAAAGCTCATCACTGTGGCTCACTGTGCAAGTTTTATGCATATTTGAATTGTTCTGCTTTGTTTGCTTTTTGTCATCTGTATATGCTGCTATTAGTATATTCACACTCATTTGCATGTCAATTTGTAATCATTTGCATGTAATGCATATTGCACTATTTCCATTATAGCATGATTGGGCTGTGTATGTTTCTGAACTGGCCCTTCTCTTAACATAACAGCTCACCTTGCTGTTTTGCTTACCATAGTGCACTGATTTTTTTATGAATACTTCAAATGCAGTTTATTTATTTATTTAGTTAGTTACTCACATGCCACGGTGGTATGGCGGTAGCGTTGTTACCTCACAGCAAGAGGTTCTCCCATTTGATTCTCGGCTGGGCTTGGGAGTGTCTTCTGTGTGGAGTCTGCATGCCCTCCCCGTGGTTGGGTAGCATTCGAAAGTCATGCATGCGTAAATGGGCGTGTCTTCGTTGAAGTTTGGGCATCGAGCTGGCACCTCGGTGTTTCGTAAAAATCTACTGCCAATCATTAGTGGACCGGAGTTCCGCTGCGGCAACCTATTACCGGGAAAAGCCAAAAGATAAACCACAAACATTTATTTAGTTACTCATTGCTTGCTTGTTTGGTTATTGGTTTGCTTGCATGCTAGCTTACCAGGGGAAAACATTGATCAAGTATAACCAATTGTAGACTCAGCCCAGGCTGCAGAGCAAAACAAGATTGCAAAATTAGCAGTAGCAACACGTTATAAGAGAATGCAGTACAGTGCATAAAAGTAATATAGGCATTACCAGCCTCTCCCCTCTCTCTCTCTCTGAGTCCACTGCACTGACAATCCCCCATATAAATAACTGAGTGGTTGTTTTGAGACTTCTGGAATATAAATGTAGTGCTATGTATTATGGGTGTTAGTTTTAACTGCTGTAAGAGCCACAAATGTTTGAACACTAGGCTAATGAAAATGGTGTGAATCAAAGCTCCCTGCATTTATTAAGCTACTTATAGGAACACCCATGGCAAGCGATTAAACATTATTTAAAGGCACTCTTAATAATCAAAACTGCAATAGCTATAGAGTTTGGGAATATGGTAATAGAACCATGGTAGTCTCAGATCAAGGAAAGTAACTCTGCAGAAACTTTTAAGTGGCCTTTGGATGTTTTTCACATTCTTAGTGTAAGAATGCCAGTGTTTATGTAATGTGGTGCTAAACTATGCAATATTTTATATGCCCTAGTAATTATTCCTTTTTTATCAGCAGTTTCTGTTCTAGATTCAACTAAAAACTCAACCAGTGCAGATTTTTCACTTAGGATTCTCCTTTTCTCTTTGCCTATACTCTTGATATCAATCCCTGATAGAGAAGGCAGTCTTTAGCCTACAGTCGAAATTAGGGTTGCCAACCATCCTGAATTCTTCCGGACTGTCCAGATTAAAGGGACACTGTCTGGAAAACAGACTGGACAGCATATTTTCTGGAAAAACACTGGAAGATTAATTCTCTTTTAATTGAAAAAATTAATTTTTAAGGGTGTTCTTCTTTAAGAACACCCTTTGTGTCTGGTCACACAGACGCAGAACACGAATACAGTCTTCTGCGTCTGTAAGTGTGACTGATTGCTTACTTTTTTCTCTTCCGTGCGCATGGAATTTGAATTCTTGAAGACATCTCTGAACTGTGCAGTGGATCAAGCAGACAAGCAAAGGATTTATCTCGCAGTCAAGAAATGAAAGTAGAACAGTGCTCTAAAGCAACTGATTTTTCCACCTTACTTTTCTACCAGATGCAAGTAAAACTATTTGTAAGTAGTTATCTAGTTTAGTCTTGAAGATAGATATCAGTACGCTTTTACTACCTTTTGCTGAATTTTAAATACTGAAGTCATTCAAAAATGAATTTTATGAAGATTCATCACAAACCATTACCTCAATGTCATTATACAGCACAAAGAAATAACCATTTGAATTCTCAGTCTGGTATATTTATGACTTATTTCATTGGATAGCAGCTAGGATAATAATGGTGTTTTTTTACTTATTAGAAAATGTTGTTTTATTTTGATTTAGAAATAGTTAGAGAAGTTACTTAAACATGTACATTGATTTAAAAAGAATGGTTAGAAAAGTTACTTAAACATGTGACCAAATTATTTATAACAACTTCTATACTGGGTTTTAAGAAAGCTATCACCAAAGTTTTCCAGTGCTATAATATTATTCAGAGCAAACTGAAAGTATAATGAGACCATCATTACTTAGGCTTATTACTTTTAGCTGGACAAATAAACATAATTTTGTTAAAGCATGAGCTTTTTATTACCCAAATAGGTCACACTGATGTTTCTGCCTTTATATTACTACAGTGCAGCTGGACCTGTTAAATGGTATATTGGACTCTAAAGTCATCTGTACATGCAAAGATAAGCACTCAACAAAAGATAAATGTGAACTATACAGACTTACTGTACTGACTTGTGATATGCTGGCATACAGTATGTAAATATGTGTAAAATATATATACGTATCCTGTGACATTGGCTCAGAGTATATTGATTTGTTTGACGTGTTTGCATAATATATAAGAGTGTGGTGTTGCTGTACATATTGTGTAGTAATGATGTGACCCTGAAGGAGATTATGCACAGTTGGTAAAGGGGGTCTAGTGAAGCCCTCCATTTGTGGAGATGGTTGCAAGAACAAAAAACTAATTTGTGTAATTATATATATATATATATATATATATATATATATATATATATATACACACACACACACACACACACACACACACACACACATTTTTTTTTCTGTGAGACATATTTGTACTGGCAAAGTTTTTTGTTGCCTGGTTGTTCTCTATTAAATAAAAAATCTCAGTTTACCTTTATGCATGTAGACTCCCTACATGTCTATGCACATATACAAAATGTAATCCAGTGTTGGTTATATATTGTACCAATTCTGTTTAACCCTGCAGCTATCACAGTTGTTATGATGGAACTGACATCCTTTTCTCTGGCTATAGATTTCTCTGCTGTAATGCATTCCTGGTACATATTGGCTCTTTTCTCCTACCCTGTCCCATGTATAACTTTTCTACTGGTTTACATGGCTATGAATAGCTATATAAGACTTCTACAAATGTAGCTCCTATTTTTTCCTTTCCCTATCAAATTAATTGCCTACCATTTTCAGACTCTGCATCTGTTTATTTGTTAGTAGGCAGATACATAGATTGATTAGATTTATAGACAGACTCAATAGACATAAGGATATGAAGATAAGTAGATAAATAGATAGACATATTGATAGATAGATTTACAAATTCATAGATTCATGAACTTTTACTAGACTAACGACCCAAGGGGCCTTTCTATGCCTAACCAAGTTATAGAATTAAAGCAGAAAACAGTATGCACACTCAGAGCTTTGAATAGTGTTTATGGCAACTGGGAAGAAATGGAGAAATAGCCAAGTAATGGGACACTGGAATGGGTGTGTGGGAGGGGAAAGGGATACCAAAATTACACACATTTTGTTTTCACATACATGTCCAGAATTTTTGACATGAAAAGTTGGCAACCCTATGTCTTTGTGGCCTCTTGTCATTCTATTCCTTTCCCTCTCTAATTGTTTGCTTCCAGTACCTTGGTTCTTCTGCCAGACTCCTCCAGTACATTCCAGCTCCCTCTTGCCTAGTCTCTGTACCCCTAATTATAGTCATCCCAATTGTCAGAATCTCTTTTCCATTCCTGTGTTGGCTTAGTTCTTAGTGTACGTTCTGCTACTTCTATGAAAATAATATCCCATATGACTGTTATTCTCCTTAAGGGCCTGCATCCCAAATCCCACTCTTTCCTTATTCCTTGAATTTCCCCCTGCTTTATTATCATCCCTTTCCAAGAGACTTAACAGTGCAGATCTAAAATATCACTTCAAATCAGGTAATCCTAAACCTCCTTGTTCTATTGGAAGGATCAATTTATCCCACTTAATTCTAGCCCTCTTCCCCTCATATATAAAATCCTTCAACTATTTATTATTTATTATCCACAACTTCTCCTCTGGTGGATAAAAATATGCCTGAGCTATGTATAAAACTAAAGGGACTAAAAGCGTTTTTACTGCTTGTATCTTGTTATCCATATCCATAGGCAAGAGCTTCTAGTTTCTCAGATTTTGCATTATATTTTGTTTGTCTCTTCTCATATATCCTTAGCTGCCACAACAATGTCCTTTTTAACTCATACTACTAAATACTTCATTTTATCATGTTCCCATAAATATGGGTATTGCTGAACCAAATCATGCATGGATACATAGTTTACAGCTATAGCCGTTGTTTTATCTTCATTAATTTTACACCCCCCCCACCAAAAAAAGCATAACTGTCTGAGAATGTTCCACAATACTAAAATGTCCTTTTCTGGTTCTGTTAAGTACACAATAATATAATTTGCAAATAAAGCCAACTTTTCTTGAATGCCGTACTAATTATATCATTGAATTTCTGAGTCCCCTTATTTTATTTGTCATTGGTTCTAAATATAACACATGAACCAACAAAATAAGCACCTGGGGGATCTTTTCTCCAGCAGTGTATAAACAAGAAGTTTTTCTCCAGCAGTGAATAAACAAAAAGTTTTTTCTCCAGCAGTTTATTAATAAAAAGTTTAGTGCTTTCGTCAATCCACAGTTGACTTATTCAGATATATAAATATAACACAAATAACAAAAGTGAAAGAGGACATCCCTGCCTGGTTCCTCTGTTCAGATACAACTTATCAGAAAGGAGCTCCCCCATGTTGATTTTTGCCTCCAATCTCTCATATATCCTCTTAATTAACTTTATTATTGCATCAGGAAATGCAAATGCTTCAATTACCCTGCTCATAAAATCCCTGCTTACTTTATTGAATGCTTTCTCTACATCAAGACCCACCAACAACAGCAGTATTTTCTTATATTCTGCTTCCTCCCTTATCATCATTGTTCTCTTAATGTTGTCAAAAGTTTATATCCCCTCTACAAAACTACAATGATCCATATCTATCAATTTTCCCAACACTTTTGCAATGCTTTTAGCCATTATAGACATAATCACTTTCTAATCATGGTTTATTTGAAATGGCCATATGAAGCTGGATTTGATAGGTCTTTACCACTTTTAGGTATTAACAACCACCACTTTTTTCCTGGATATTGGTGCTTGTCCTCCTTTTAAACAGTGTTAAGCAAAATCTTCCAGATCTTTATCACTTTCTTTCCTCCTAGCTTTTAAACATCCACCAGACACTTTCCTGCAGATTGGTTATATACCACCATTTTATCTCATCTCCTCGTATCTTAACTGGTAATTGTTGAAACTCATCTTTTGCTAACTTGGCATATTTAAGTCTTCCATAAATAGTTCCCTGTGTGCTTATTCTTGATTTCTTTGGTTTATACAAATTTTCATAAAATTTCAGTAATATTTCTTATACCTCTACAGGATCTCTGGTTATTTTTGTTGTTAGAGGCTTCTTAAGCTTGACAACTGCCCTTTCTACTTTCTGTTGCCTAAATCATTGTGCCAAAAGGTTTTGTGCTCTGGAGTTATTATCAAAAACAGTTGCATAACAGCAGTCTTTTTCAATCTAAATGCATGTGTATTATCCAGGTACTATTCTGTAATTGCACCTGTTCTTGTTCTGTGAGATTCTCCTTGTTCTATAATGCCTTAACCTTTGTCCACCCCTCTAAGTAAGTCTTTTTACTTCTTAACTGTATCTCTTTTTCTTTTATTTCTACCCAGTTTTAAAACTGGTTAGATTCATTTTATCCCACCCACTAGCTATATCTTCTGGAGTACTTTCCATCTTCCCTAAGAACTCCTAAATACATTTCCACTACCTATTCCTTAAATTCCTCTGTTTTTAACACACAGGTGGGAAAGTGCCAGTGACTCCTCTTTTCATTACCAAGCATTATTATCTTATTAATTATTGGCACACAATCTGAAATAGTTATTGGATATGTGTCAAAGTTCTCAATTAAATACACATGTTGATGTGATATCTCATTTCTGTTTAGTATAGCCCAATTACTGTACCTTGAGGAAAAAATATGTACATTTTTCAGAGTTCCTACTTCTGACTTCATGTCTTCCATAGCAAATATTTTTATATGTATGTTCAGAATTCTTTTGTTGCATTTTCCCTTCTAGGAACCCTCCATCCCAGATACATCCTCATTGTTGCAAAGCAAATTCCAGGCCTCACTTAAAATTAATATTCCCTGCTGTAAACATTATTTCTCCCAAGAGTTCTTAAGCTCCATAATAGCAGCTTTAGGTAGAATATTAATACATACCAGTGTAATCCTGATCCCTTGCCAGCAGTCCCTTATTATCACAAATATGACATTATTATCATTTTTCCTCTTCTATCACTATTGGAGCTCCTCTATCAATTAATGTAAGTACCCCTTTTTGTCTCTAATATTCTGCTGAATATCCATCATGAAATCCTTTCCTTATCAAGTTCACCTGCTCAGTTCTTTCCAATTGTTTCATGTAGCACTGTTATTTGTACTCTACATTTCATGATATAATTAAATATTCTTTCCTTTTTGTCAATACCTGTGAGACCACTCACATTCCAAGATAATATGAAAATGGTTGCCATTTTGATAGGAAGTCATTATTTCCACCTATTATGTATGGCAGCTTTTGTTTTAGGTGTCTATTTACAGCTTTTGTGATATATACACCCACTAATGTTTGGCAGGTTGATCCTTTATACATGTTTTTATCATCAAGATTGGAACCTATGTCATATTTTACAAGTATTTTTGTTTTAATAAAAACCCTTAAAAAAACTCCCAGAACTCCCCATAAACTAACGTAATTCAAGCACATATGACTATGTACATCTTCAAATAATGAAGTTTACCTCTTCTAATAGGAATAACTGTCCTTAATAGACAGCTGCAAACACGGGTCTTAATTAATTTAAAACTGAAGCTTTCCATGTTAAGGCACTTGTTGCTGCCTGTACTTGTACTTACTCTAATTGGTGTTTGTTCTTATTTTATCGTTATTCTCCTCCCAGATATGAAAAACAAATTGCATGCTTTCAGAAAGCATTAACTTTTAGCCTTGAAGAAACCAGGGATTTGGCTTTCTTTTATTGCCCTATAATTAGCTTGTCTCCATGAATAAGTAAGAGAAAAGAAAACATAGTCTTCAGCTGCAGGCTTCTAAAGACAACCTGAAACTTTTTAAAGGAAAACTTTTCATTAAATTCATTGTTCTCTTATTTATGTCTTTCCACTTAAAACTTGCTATTTAATTAAGCTAAGGGTCTTTAATCTAGATATTCACTTATGCAAGAGTAAGAGAAGACATAGCTCTACATATACTATGATCTATGTTCTTTTGAACCCCATACCTCATCTCAACAACCCAGGATTATAGCCTATTACATTAAATATGCTTTTGTTTAGCCTTTTTCTATTTTTGCATTGTTATGCCTACATTTCTTAATACTAAAAAAGAAGAGAGAATGAGAAAAAGGCATCTGTTTACTTTAGCATCTTTATCACATACAACTAAAAATACTTTACTATAAAACTTACAATTTATATTATCAAAATGTTCATAGAAATGCTGTGAAGAACAGAAATTATTTTACTTATTGTTACCTTTTTTCTTCCTCTTCCCCTCTCCTCAGTGTCCTTGCAAACATTAATGACATGAAGTGAGGCAAATGCTTTTTATCCCTCACCCAAGTTTAACAAAGTCGACAAAAGTCAACTCTTTCCACTTTTCTTTTAGAGTTGTATTTCACAAATACAATTAATGTTTTGCCATCTCACATTTATTCATCAATTTCTGTGTTGCTGGTCTTCTTCCTGTTCATCATCGTCTCCCAAATCCAGACTATGGCTGCATTCCAAGGTACTCCTGATTCTCATAGTCAACTCCTGTGCTTTTCTATGTTGCTCAAGCATTTTTCTTTGGAACAACAGAAAATGTATCACTGGCAAAGTCTCTCCATGTGCATTATTATCACAAGAATGAGAAGCAGAGTCCCCTTCTGCTTGATGTCTCACTTTGTGTTTTGGATAAACTTTTGTTTTCCTTCCTTAGCTTGTTCTGTACCAAAAATTATTTTGAACCTCCAGGAAAAAAATTCTGAAGATAGCTATATACAGTAACTTGAATCCATGAATAAGTAAGAGAAAAGAAAACGTAGTCTTCAGCTGCAGGCTTCTAAAGACAACCTGAAACTTTTTAAAGGAAAACTTTTTATTAAATTCATTGTTCTCTTATTTATGTCTTTCCACTTAAAACTTGATATTTAATTAAGCTAAGGGTCTTTAATCTAGATATTCACTTATGCAAGAGTAAGAGAAGACATAGCTCTACATATACTGTGATCTATGTTCTTTTGAACCCCATACCTCATCTCAACAACCCAGGATTATAGCCTATTACTTTAAATATGCTTTTGTTTAGCCTTTTTCTATTTTTGCATTGTTATGCCTACATTTCTTAATACTAAAAAAGAAGAGAGAATGAGAAAAAGGCATCTGTTTACTTTAGCATCTTTATCACATACAACTAAAAATACTTTACTATAAAACTTACAATTTATATTATCAAAATTTTCATAGAAATGCTATGAAGAACAGAAATTATTTTACTTATTGTTACCTTTTTCTTCCTCTTCCCCTCTCCTCAGTGTCCTTGCAAACATTAATGACATGAAGTGAGGCAAATGCTTTTTATCCCTCACCCAAGTTTAACAAAGTCGACAAAAGCCAACTCTTTCCACTTTTCTTTTAGAGTTGTATTTCACAAATACAATTAATGTTTTGCCATCTCACATTTATTCATCAATTTCTGTGTTGCTGGTCTTCTTCCTGTTCATCATCGTCTCCCAAATCCAGACTATGGCTGCATTCCAAGGTACTCCTGATTCTCATAGTCAACTCCTGTGCTTTTCTATGTTGCTCAAGCATTTTTCTTTGGAACAACAGAAAATGTTTCACTGGCAAAGTCTCTCCATGTGCATTATTATCACAAGAATGAGAAGCAGAGTCCCCTTCTGCTTAATGTCTCACTTTGTGTTTTGGATAAACTTTTGTTTTCCTTCCTTAGCTTGTTCTGTACCAAAAATTATTTTGAACCTCCAGGAAAAAAATTCTGAAGATAGCTATATACAGTAACTTGAATCTCACACCTACATCTAGACATTCCCTGATTGCTGCTTAAAAACCTCAGCTTTGGCAAGCTAAGAACTTGAATATTCAACTGGACGTATAAGAGAATTTAAGTACCTTTATCTGCACTTTTTTTTTCAAAAAAATACAGTATTTAAATTGATTTTAACTGTGTGGAAGGAATATTAACTGAACTGGAAGTTAGTCAGTGTTTGCTGGATTTTGTTATTTGCTAGTAATTACAGGTGTGGGGGTAGTCATATTCTTTGATTTCCTGTCCTTGCCTATTTAAGTGGTACAGTGTGAAATATTTTCTGCTTAAAAACCTCAGCTTTGGCCAGCTAAGAACTTGCGTATTCAACTGGACGTATAAGAGAATTTAAGTACCTTTATCTGCACTTTTTTTTCAAAACAATACAGTATTTAAATTGATTTTAACTGTGTGGAAGGAATATTAACTGAAATGGAAATTAGTCAGTGTTTGCTGGATTTTGTTATTTGCTAGTAATTACAGGTGTGGGGGTAGTCACATTCTTTGATTTCCTGTCCTTGCCTATTTAAGTGGTACAGTGTGAAATATTTTCTGCTTAAAAACCTCAGCTTTGGCCAGCTAAGAACTTGCATATTCAACTGGACGTATAAGAGAATTTATGTACCTTTATCTGCACTTTTTTTTTCAAAAAAATACAGTATTTAAATTGATTTTAACTGTGTAGAAGGAATATTAACTGAACTGGAAGTTAGTCAGTGTTTGCTGGATTTTGTTATTTGCTAGTAATTACAGGTGTGGGGGTAGTCACATTCTTTGATTTCATGTCCTTGCCTATTTAAGTGGTACAGTGTGAAATATTTTCTGCTTAAAAACCTCAGCTTTGGCCAGCTAAGAACTTGCGTATTCAACTGGACGTATAAGAGAATTTAAGTACCTTTATCTGCACTTTTTTTTTCAAAAAAATACAGTATTTAAATTGATTTTAACTGTATGGAAGGAATATTAACTGAACTGGAAATTAGTCAGTGTTTGCTGGATTTTGTTATTTGCTAGTAATTACAGGTGTGGGGGTAGTCACATTCTTTGATTTCCTGTCCTTGCCTATTTAAGTGGTACAGAGTGAAATATTTTCTGCTTAAAAACCTCAGCTTTGGCCAGCTAAGAACTTGTGTATTCAAGTGGACGTATAAGAGAATTTAAATACCTTTATCTGCACTTTTTTTTTCAAAAAAATACAGTATTTAAATTGATTTTAACTGTGTGGAAGGAATATTAACTGAACTGGAAGTTAGTCAGTGTTTGCTGGATTTTATTATTTGCTAGTAATTACAGGTGTGGGGGTAGTCACATTCTTTGATTTCCTGTCCTTGCCTATTTAAGTGGTACAGTGTAAAATATTTTCTGCTTAAAAACCTCAACTTTGGCCAGCTAAGAACTTGCGTATTCAACTGGATGTATAAGAGAATTTAAGTACCTTTATCTGCACTTTTTTTTTCAAAAAAATACAGTATTTAAATTGATTTTAACTGTGTGGAAGGAATATTAACTGAACTGGAAATTAGTCAGTGTTTGCTGGATTTTGTTATTTGCTATTAATTACAGGTGTGGGGGTAGTCACATTCTTTGATTTCCTGTCCTTGCATATTTAAGTGGTACAGTGTGAAATATTTTCTGCTTAAAAACCTCAGCTTTGGCCAGCTAAGAACTTGCGTATTCAACTGGACGTATAAGAGAATTTATGTACCTTTATCTGCACTTTTTTTTTCAAAAAAATACAGTATTTAAATTGATTTTAACTGTGTGGAAGGAATATTAACTGAACTGGAAGTTAGTCAGTGTTTGCTGGATTTTGTTATTTGCTAGTAATTACAGGTGTGGGGGTAGTCGCATTCTTTGATTTCATGTCCTTGCCTATTTAAGTGGTACAGTGTGAAATATTTTCTGCTTAAAAACCTCAGCTTTGGCCAGCTAAGAACTTGCGTATTCAACTGGACGTATAAGAGAATTTAAGTACCTTTATCTGCACTTTTTTTTTCAAAAAAATACAGTATTTAAATTGATTTTAACTGTGTGGAAGGAATATTAACTGAACTGGAAGTTAGTCAGTGTTTGCTGGATTTTGTTATTTGCTAGTAATTACAGGTGTGGGGGTAGTCACATTCTTTGATTTCCTGTCCTTGCCTATTTAAGTGGTACAGTGTGAAATATTTTCTGCTTAAAAACCTCAACTTTGGCCAACTATGAACTTGCATATTCAACTGGACGTATAAGAGAATTTAAGTACCTTTATCTGTACTTTTTTTTTTCAAAAAAAATACAGTATTTAAATTGATTTTAATTGTGTGGAAGGAATATTAACTGAACTGGAAGTTAGTCAGTGTTTGCTGGATTTTGTTATTTGCTAGTAATTACAGGTGTGGGGGTAGTCACATTCTTTGATTTCCTGTCCTTGCCTATTTAAGTGGTACAGTGGGAAATATGTTCTGCTTAAAAACCTCAGCTTTGGCCAGCTAAGAACTTGTGTATTCAACTGGATGTATAAGAGAATATAGGTACCTTTATCTGCACTTTTTTTTTAAAGAAATACAGTATTTAAATTGATTTTAACTGTGTGGAAGGAATATTAACTGAACTGGAAGTTAGTCAGTGTTTGCTGAATTTTGTTATTTGCAAGTAATTACAGGTGTGGGGGTAGTCACATTCTTTGATTTCATGTCCTTGCCTATTTAAGTGGTACAGTGTGAAATATTTTCTGCTTAAAAACCTCAGCTTTGGCCAGCTAAGAATTTGCGTATTCAACTGGACATATAAGAGAATTTAAGTACCTTTATCTGCACTTCTTTTTTCAAAAAAATACAGTATTTAAATTGATTTTAACTGTGTGGAAGGAATATTAACTGAACTGGAAGTTAGTCAGTGTTTGCTGGATTTTGTTATTTGCTAGTAATTACAGGTGTGCGGGTAGTCACATTCTTTGATTTCCTGTCCTTGCCTACTTAAGTGGTACAGTGTGAAATATTTTCTGCTTAAAAACCTCAGCTTTGGCCAGCTAAGAACTTGCGTATTCATCTGGACGTATAAGAGAATTTAAGTACCTTTATCTGCACTTTTTTTTTCAAAAAAATACAGTATTTAAATTGATTTTAACTGTGTGGAAGGAATATTAACTGAACTGGAAGTTAGTCAGTGTTTGCTGGATTTTGTTATTTGCTAGTAATTACAGTTGTGGGGGTAGTCACATTATTTGATTTCCTGTCCTTGCCTATTTAAGTGGTACAGTGTGAAATATTTTCTGCTTAAAAACCTCAGCTTTGGCCAGCTAAGAACTTGCGTATTCAACTGGACGTATAAGAGAATTTAAGTACCTTTATCTGCACTTTTTTTTTTCAAAAAAATACAGTATTTAAATTGATTTTAACTGTATGCAAGGAATATTAACTGAACTGGAAGTTAGTCAGTGTTTGCTGGATTTTGCTATTTGCTAGTAATTATAGGTGTGGGGGTAGTCACATTCTTTGATTTCCAGTCCTTGCCTATTTAAGTGGTACAGTGTGAAATATTTTCTTCTTAAAAACCTCAGCTTTGGCCAGCTAAGAACTTGCGTATTCAACTGGACGTATAAGAGAATTTAAGTACCTTTATCTGCACTTTTTTTTCAAAAAAATACAGTATTTAAATTGATTTTAACTGTGTGGAAGGAATATTAACTGAACTGGAAGTTAGTCAGTGTTTGCTGGATTTTGTTATTTGCTAGTAATTACAGGTGTGGGGGTAGTCACATTCTTTGATTTCCTGTCCTTGCCTATTTAAGTGGTACAGTGTGAAATATTTTCTGCTTAAAAACCTCAGCTTTGGCCAGCTAAGAACTTGCATATTCAACTGGACATATAAGAGAATTTAAGTACCTTTATCTGCACTTTTTTTTCAAAAAAATACAGTATTTAAATTGATTTTAACTGTGTGGAAGGAATATTAACTGAACTGGAAGTTAGTCAGTGTTTGCTAGATTTTTTTATTTGCTAGTAATTACAGCTGTGGGGGTAGTCACATTCTTTGATTTCCTGTACTTGCCTATTTAAGTGGTACAGTGTGAAATATTTTCTGCTTAAAAACCTCAGCTTTGGCCAGCTAAGAACTTGCATATTCAACTGGACGTATAAGAGATTTTAAGTATCTTTATCTGCACTTTTTCTTTCAAAAAAATACAGTATTTAATTTGATTTTAACTGTGTGGAAGGAATATTAACTGAACTGGAAATTAGTCAGTGTTTGCTGGATTTTGTTATTTGCTAGTAATTACAGGTGTGGGGGTAGTCACATTCTTTGATTTCCTGTCCTTGCCTATTTAAGTGGTACAGTGTGAAATATTTTCTGCTTAAAAACCTCAGCTTTGGCCAGCTAAGAACTTGCGTGTTCAACTGGACGTATAAGAGAATTTATGTACCTTTATCTGCACTTTTTTTTCAAAAAAATACAGTATTTAAATTGATTTTAACTGTGTGGAAGGAATATTAACTGAACTGGAAGTTAGTCAGTGTTTGCTGGATTTTGTTATTTGCTAGTAATTACAGGTGTGGTGGTAGTCACCTTATTTGATTTCCTGTCCTTGCCTATTTAAGTGGTACAGTGTGAAATATTTTCTGCTTAAAAACCTCAGCTTTGGCCAGCTAAGAACTTGCGTATTCAACTGGACGTATAAGAGAATTTAAGTACCTTTATCTGCACTTATTTTTCATAAAAATACAGTATTTAAATTGATTTTAATTGTGTGAAAGGAATATTAACTGAACTGGAAGTTTTGACTCTGCTCTTCAGTTAGTGCCACCCACCCTCCCTGTTTTTGTTTTGGTGTTAATCTTAGTGGCCTTGCAACTGCCCGCCCCTCTTGTAAATTTGTGTTTGGATACTCCTTCTGGGCCCATCTCATTTGCTCACTCAACTGAGTGCAGTGAGATCATATTCGGATTTCAGGCACTCCTACTGTGTACAAAGAGAGCATCTGGGAAACAGAAAAAAAAATTTAAGCTTGTTTCCTGCCTTTCCTGTTAAGTGGTATAGACTATTTGTAGGCTTCTGAGCCCCCAAGCCCTTCTGTGTTGGAGGGAAGCCTTCCATCTTAGTTTTTTTTTCTTATAACTAGCCAGTTTTCTAGTTTCAGCACTCAAATCTGTTTCTTTGATCTCAGCACTTGTTCAAAAAAAAAAAAAATTTCATCTGCTTTTACTGTACTTGTGTTTCTACCTACTTTTTTTACTTTTGCATTATCTTAAAAGTACTCAATTGTATTTATTACTGATTGGTGTAACTCATTCTAAGCCTTTTGGTTTAAACACTTTCACTTCGGACCAGTTGTTTTGCACTGAGAGGGTTTGTGGTCTGCACTGTAGTGGCAGAACAGGTAGCTTACATCCTTCTAGGTTGGGAACTGCTGACAGAGGGCTCAGTGTCTGTTATTCTAAAAGTGTATTAATTCTGGTTTAAGCACTTGGGCTTTCAGGCTAGTTATTTTACATTAAGAGGGTTTGTGGCCTGCACTCTTGTGGGAGGAGAGGCTGGACTCTGCCCTTCTGAACTGGGAATTTCTGGTTAAAGGCTTATAGTGCATGCATATCTGAACTGCTTCTTACTGAAATTGGTGCTCCTTGTTTGCTGTGGCATAGACTGGATTCGGGCCTGCTGGATCTAGCTTTGTTTGTGTAACTTGAGCACTAATCTAGGCATTCTCTAAAGTATTCAATTGTATTTATTACTGCTCGGTAGTAACTTGATTAAAGTGTAGCTATCATTCTAAGTCTTTTGGATTAAGCACTTGGGTTTCAGACCAGTTGTTTTACATTAGGAAGGTTTGTGGCGTGCACTGTGGTGGCAGGACAGGTAGCTTTCATCCTTCTAAGTTGGGAACTGCTGATTGAGAGCCCAGTGTCTGTTATTCTTAAAGTGTATTAGTTCTGGTTTAAGCACTTGGGCTTCAGGCCAGTTATTTTACATTAAGAAGGTTTGTGGTCTGCACTCTTGTGGGAGAAGAGGCTGGACTCTGCCCTTCTGAGCTGGGAATTTCTGGTTAAAGGTTTATAGTGCCTGAATATTTGAACTGTATCTTACTGAAATTGGTACACCTTGTTTGCTGTAGCATAGACTAGATCCAGGCCTGCTGAATCTAGCTTTGTTTATATGCTTGTTGTTTGTTTGCTTGTTATTTCCCTGGAACACTAATTCCACCTAATACACGGCTTCTCAGCGCTTCTGTGGATCACTAGTGATATCTGCATTGCTTACTGTACTTATTTCCTTGTTTCACTTGAAAGAAAGTTACTGTTTGTCGTTTTTGCATTTAAGTTACCTGGCACTTGCTCACTAAAGCAATTATATAAGTCAGCACTAAAAATTAAAAGCACTACACCCTCACTCCCCACTGGCCCTTGTTTTCAATTATTAAGGATCTCCCAATATTATTCTAGCATGTCCAAAGGTCAGTTGGCAATCTCCTCTCCGGTCCAGCTGGTGAATCTGGGAATCTTGAGGCAATGTTACAACTGCCTCATGTACACAGACAACCCTCTCCTCCTCCCAACAAATTCCAACACATGTGAGAGATGCAACCATATAGCCAATCTGGAGGCTAAGCTCTCTCAACTCAGTACTGGCATAACCAATCAGGAGGAGAAGGAAACCACACTCACTACAATTCCAGTCTCACATAGACCTACCACGACAGCAAACCAAACACATAATCACACAAAAACATACTCGGAGGCTCTAAATAAAGATCTGCCGAAGCAGCAGAGACCTCCAAAGCAGACACCCAAGCAGCCGCTACCCCAAAACAAAACACGTGCAACACATACCTCACAAAGCTAGTGTGCCGAACAGTCACAGCCCTTAAGACTAAACAACACACCTGATACACTTGTAATAGGTGACTCTATCGTCAGGCACACTGACGTCCCACTCACCAGGCTGAACAAGGAGAGTGTCACGGTCAGCAGCCTGTCGGGCGCTAGGATCCGCCACATAACACAAGCACTCAGGTCACTCCAAGGCAAGTACAAATATGACTCAGTCATTGTCCATGCTGGTGTGAATGACCTGAGACGTACCTCCCTGGACTACATGAAAAGAGACATAAAGGAGCTCTCTGAGCATGTAGCCCAGGCCGGTATGACCCTGACTTTAAGTAGCATCTTACCCTCACCAAGAATGATGCCACAATATGAAGACAAGATGATCAATTTCAACAATTGGCTTAAGTACTGGTGTCATTCAAAGGGGATCCAATGCCTGTCAGCTTGGGATGATATGCTCGACAAGCCACGATGCTTCGCTAGGGACGGCTTGCACCTGTCACCCCTGGGCTTTCGGATATTGGCAAAGGCTCTTGCTACCCCCATAGTGCCTTTTTTAGGCAAGGCTCAAAAGACAAACCCACCTCCATAGGTATCACAAGGTATAAGAAACTAAGAGTAATGCTACTCAACGCCAGAAGTCTAAACCTCAAGATGCACACACTCAAAACTCTCCTTAGCATGGAGAACATCGATATCTGTGCAGTAACAGAAACCTGGTTCAGGGCTCTTGAGAGCACCCCAGCACTACCAGGTTACACCTCATACCATGCTTTTCGGCCCCAAAACTTGGACCGAACCACAAAAGGAGGGGGAGTATCGATATTCATCAAAGATACCCACACCTCCAGGTTGGTGGCAAAGCATGAAGCATCAGAGACTATCCATGTGCAACTAACACTGGGTAAAACTGCCTTCCAGTTTATAGCCTGCTACAGACCACCCTCCCAAACCCAGGAACCCCACTCAGCCTTCCTGAGAACACTGGAAAATATGAAGGTCTCTCCAAACACCATTATATTGGGCGACTTCAACTACCCAAACATAGACTGGGAGCATTACTCTAGCTCCAACAACCTAGCCCAAAGGTTCATAGAATTTATAAACTCAAATGCTATAGAACAACTTGTTACCACTCCCACAAGAGGGGAAAACATACTGGACCTGATCATCACCAACATGGGGACTCTATGCTCCAGACCAGAAGTGTATCCCTCACTGGTAAGATCAGACCATAAACTAATCTCACTGGATATTCACATGCCGACTCCACCCCCTGCCCAGAAAACCACAGTGAAAAACTTCTCTAAAGCAAATTTCACACTCCTCAAAACTGAGGTGGAATCCTTCAAAGCCTCTGGGCCTGTGGAAAATATGGTCCAGACCGCAGAATCCTTTATAAACGCATTCTATGAACACCTTCAGGAATGCATGGATCATGCGATCCCAAATAAAACCCAGACCCAATCCTCCAAAGGCAGACGTCCTGTCTGGTGGACCCCAGCCATAAACAAACTATACAATAGAAGGAGGAAGCTACTAAATGATAGAGCAAAATCCCAAAAAGCGAAGGCATCACTGATCAGTATTAGCAAAAAACTACGGGCACACATAAAATTATCTAAGGCCAGCTTCGAGAGAAAAATTGCACAGGACACTAAGGATAATCACAAGGCTTTCTTTAGTTATGTTAGGAACCTGGGTGGTAATTCCCAGATATGCTCAGAATTTGTCCAAAATGACAAAAAATATACCAAACCCACAGACATTGCCAACATCCTAGCTGACAGGTTCAGCGCAAGCTTCTCCACCCCCTCCCCACCAAAAGGGCAAATATCTATCCCAGCAGAGTGCTGCCCCCCTGACATCTCAGATGCTCAGGTAAGAGCCGCCCTCTCCAAAGCAAAAAACACAGCATCAATGGGACCAGACGGTGTCCCGGGCTGTGTCCTACATGAACTCCAAGAAGAGCTAAACCCAAATATAAAACTACTGTTCAATCTCAGCCTTACTACAGGTTATGTGCCCAAAGAGTGGCGTACAGCAACAGTGGTCTCTCTCCATAAAGGTGGTGCCTCAACGGATCCTGGAAACTATCGCCCCATAAGCCTGACTAGCTTGGTCTGCAAAGCTATGGAAAGGATCATCATGGACCTCATAAATAAAGATATTGGGGACCTACAAACACTGGATCCTACCCAGTTCGGCTTTGTTAGGGGCAGATCCTGCCTCTTAAACCTGGTTGATTTCTTTGAAACAGTCACCAAGGCCATTGACGAGGGAAAGGTGGTCCACACAGCCTACCTGGACCTCACAAAAGCCTTCGATACAATACCCCACTCGGGCATTATAGATAAGCTCACCAGCTTAAATATAAACCCCTATGTCACTAGATGGATTGCAAACTGGCTCAAGGACAGAACCCACATGTTTAGAATTGCTGGAGCCATGTCAGACTCCAAACCAGTTACAAGTGGTGTCCCACAAGGCTCAGTCCTGGGACCTCTCTTGTTCGGTATATATTTCTCGGAGGTACAGGCCAACACGGAAGGACTGTGGCTGACCAAGTTCGCAGATGACTGCAAACTGGGTGCCATAATCGACTCTCCAGCCAACACAAGCATCCTCCAAAAGGGCCTCATAGAAACAGACAACTGGTGCCAGAGCCGTGGCCTCAAGCTAAATGCCAAAAGTGTATAGTCATCCCTTTGGCAAAAACAAAGTGCCCACAAATTACCACATAGGTGGTAATCCATTAAGTACAGAAGAAGTAATTAGGGACCTGGGGACCCAAGTTGATAGCAATCTCTCATTTGACAACCACGTGGCCAAAGTGGTTAGAAAAACATTTTATATAGCCCAACTAATCATGAAGGGATTCACATCTAGATCAGGGGAGGTCATCGTGCCTCTTTACTCATCCCTCATCAGGCCCATAATTGAGTACAATGCCCCTTTTGGGATGTACCTTACCAGACACCTGCAGCAACTGGAAAGACCCCAAAAGTACCTCACCAAGAGGATCAAAGGGCTCAAACAGATGCCATATGCTACCCGGTTAGAGAAACTCCAGCTCTACTCAGTGGCATACCGCCTGTTCAGAGGCGATCTGTGCCTGACGTATAAAGCCATGTCCAACCCGGAATTAATGGACATGCTGCACCTCAGAAAATCCAAATCCCATCGAGCTACGCGCTCGAGAGACTTGAACCTCAGCACTGAAATAAATAGGACATGCTGGAGGGACAGATTCATAACCCAGAGGCTCCCTTCACTCTGGAATAAAATCCTAGTCCAGGTTAGGCAGAGTCCCTCATTGACTCTCTTCAAGAGGAATCTTGATGAGTGGATGGGAGATCGTAGGTTTACCCCGGGTATCACTTCTGTGTCACTGTTAGACAGAGGCACAGTATACTAACCTCGAAAAAGGGCATAGCAAAATAAATTTAAAATGGGTGGCGAAAGCCAAACACATTCTGGCTAGGCTTATAAATGCCCTAGGGCAGATAGCCTAGTATGAACCTATGAACCTATGAACCTATGCTGGAATAATTGTGCTTGTCCTTTGCCTGGTGCACAGTAAATAATCATTTTCACAGGTATTCTACTGTCTCCAACTTCTAATAGTTTGTCCTTTTGCCACCATTTTGTCAGGTTCACTTCTTTCTGCTGGTAGGTTTGCACCTTTACTAATACAAGTCTTGACTGCTTTCTCATGGCCAGGTTTGGAGCACACATGGAGTGTACCCTTTCAATTAACAACTCCTGCTGTTGAATACCAGTCCACCTGCTTATTTGTGCTTTCATAAAATCAATGCAGTCTGTTCCTTCTAGTTTCTCTGGTACAGCAGATCATCTCAATGTTTTCCCTATGTGCTCCATCCTCTAATTCTACCATTTTTTGAAACATGTCTTCTTGAGCAATCTCATGTTCAGCCTGCATTTTCTCCATTTTGGCTATTGAGTTTTGCAGTTTTATCAGCTAATTTGAATATCCGTTTAAAACTTTTTCTGTTTTTTAAGCCTTTTGTTATTTTAGTGTATATACTCCAGTGTTTTTGTTTATTTTAAACAGTTTTATGCACATGTGACTTATTTTTTCCTCTAGATTACTGGAAGCCAAGTCTTGCACCAAAGCTGGAGCTTGAACTGCTTTCTGTTGAACAGCTGCAGGATTCTTCACAGACAGTGTTTTTTCTTCATCTTTTTCAGCTGATTTCCTTTCAGGTTCTTACTTTCTTTTTTCCTGACATTCAGGCAGTGTACTTACTAGCCAGTAACAGAATCTACTAAAACTGACAAGAATTCCTGGCCATTGTCTTTTGGTTTCTTTTTGCATACTAGGAGAGCTGAATTTAAGCTGTTGATCAGTGTGCAGCCATCTTGGAAACCATATTTAACATTTGTTAACCAGATAAGTGAATTGGTCCAAGGGTCTTAATCTAGATATTCACTTATGCAAGAGTAAGATAAGACATATCAGCTCTACATACACCACGACCACAATCTTGACCATAAGGGAAAAAAAAAGAATTCAAATATATTAACAGCAAATTATTATTATGTTGTTGCTGTGATATGTATAGACATTCATGTAAGAGCTAATTGATAATGTATAAATGGAATGAGGATATATTACAGTATGAGTTTCACATCAAAAATCTGTAGATATTCAAATAGAAATCAATATGATAAAGTATCATTTATAGAGAGAGAGAGAGAAAATAAAAATACAGCAATTTCCTAAGCAAGCATATTTCTGTAGTCAACAATATGGTTGACAGTTTACAATTATTCCTAGAAAATAATATTGAGACAAGTACATCCATGTATCATTAATGTCATCATAATCACCATCATCATAATCATTATACATGATGTTGGGAGTTTGCATAAGCAGTCACCAGTGTTTTTTTAATTCAGATCCACTCTCCAACCATCTTTGACAGTTATTTCTGACTCCTCATATGCATTCCATCTGTCTCATGACTGGATGTCTGTCTCCTTATGCCTGTCTCTCATGCATTCATAGGATCTTACTAAGCTTACAGCCATGGAGATCATCAAAAATCTCAACTGCATCACCCAATCTTAGTGGGAGACTAACAATGTACTCCACTTAGTAGACTTTCTCCACACATCTTCATGGAAAATTTATAATCACCCATCTAGTCATCCACACTGGTATTAAAGGTTACTAAGGCTGTATTTTGCTTGATATGTAAGAATAGCTTTTTCCAAAAGTGGAGAATATTCTGGATTGGCTATCTATCACACCGTCTGGTATTATTGATGTGATAGCATAAGTTTAGGTCTCTTGAAAGGATGTTTGTTTTACTACTGGTTCTATTTAGCTGATGGAGGAGTAGGTCATTCATAGCATGGAAGACTAAGCAATATATCTCTGAATTGTCCCTGATTTTGCAGAATGTTCCTGATTTTTCTTATACTTTTACTCTGTCGCTTATATAGTTTTTGGTTTTCTGGTAAACCACTGATGATTATAGTCAGTCAAAATGCACATTTATGCAAACTTTATGTTCCATTATTTTTAAGTGAATTATAGAAATCTTTTTTTAAAAAATATCCCTAATTTTCAGCCTTTGATCAGACCTATTGAGTAAAGAAGTTAAAATGTATGCTAAGCAGAGAACACCCCTTAGGTGTCTGCAGAGTAGCTGAGAACACTGAGACCAGAGTTTTTTTGTCGAGGAAACATTAATATCTGTCAGACTGGTTTAGGTACTTAGTGAGATATGGTGAGGAAATTCTGAGGTCTCTCACTCTTGGATAACTGCTTATTGAGTTACAGGCCAATGATGGGCCTAATAAGAAATGAATAAATCGACTCTGTAACTTCTTTCAACATTGAGGAACAGACGTGATCTGCCTTTTACAAAGCTGAACTGGTGTGCATCCAAGTATATAAGATCACATATATTGTTGTTTTATCAGTTCAACTATAACATCTTCTATAACCTTGCAAATAATACTTGTGAGGTTAATAGACCTGTAATTCCCAGTATCAGCAGAGATAGCACATTTATGCTAGCACACCACAACTACAATTCTCCCTACCTCAGGGACATAACAAGTGGTAAAACTAAGGTTGAAGAGAGGATGGAGAGGTTTTCATAGGCAAGACTTTATACTTCTCAGCACATATCCAAGGATATTGTCAGGACCTTGAAGTACTATTTTTAATTTTGGAAAGTACCAGTAAAACTTTTTCCAAATTGATCTCAGGTGGGGGGAGGTGTGAGGTGAAATATTGGGACAGAAGTGAGGGTAGATGGAGTAAAGTTGAAAGAAAATTTGTGTTCAAGAATGTCAATAGTGTCCTTAGGGTCAGAGAAGAGGCTATGACTGTAGATAAATAAATCGCAAATCTGCTTTACCAAATCGACATCTGCATTCCTGCGCTTATAACCATACCACTGCAATCTGTTCTCCTTGACCTTCTCTGTAAACTGAAGCTACTTTGGCTTCAACTCTGAACTCCCTGTTCATGTCCATCTGCTCAAACTTCTTCAGCAGCTTTGTCTTTGTCCACGAAGTTTCCAAGCCATACTGAAACATTGGTCATACCACTGCTTCATAAACCTTATTTTAGCTTCTCTGGCATTCTTTGCCCACACATGATCCCCACTGTATTATTCCAGTTGACTGCAGCATCTCTGATTCGTGTTTTGACCTCATCATTCAAACTTCCCTTCTCTTTAACCATACTCCCCAGATACCCGAAGTACATTTAATGTATGCTATCCCATTCCGTATTACACTGTATTACAAATCATTAGTGACACAGTAGGAAAAGATGCAGACAAAAAATATGCATGAATCATAAAAGGCAAGAGTGAAGTTTGTGGTATGAAGATGGGATGAAGTTTTCACTTTTATATGGTAAATGTATAACTTATACTATTTACAATGCATGTCTAGGTTTGCTTACATCATTGTGAATTATGATGCTTTGGCTAAGCAAAATAAGAGATATTAAATTGTATTACTTTTATTGCCCTATATCTATTAGGCAGTTTCATTTTAATTTCTTAGGCAGATATTTCTTGAGATGCTTTCTGAATAAACAGTGGCTACCTATTGTGCTGATTCCATCCAAGAGACTCTTCCAGTTTACTGAGGCAATTTGGTAATTGTAGTGAAGGTTTTCATGCTTGTGGATAAAGCTAGTATCCCATCTTGCTTTCTAAGTTGTTAGATCTGTGATTTTAAAAAGTTTAAGTTAAATATAACAATATAATAATAAATAATAAATAAATAAATTCACCAAAGCCAACTATACCCTCCTAGGAGTTTGCATAAATGATTTCCAAGCCCCAGTCCCCACAGATGATCTTGGCAACTATACTAAAGTATGCTCTGATGTCCTATATCAACACATACAAATGTGTACACTCGTCTGTGCTGGAGAAGACCAAAGTAAGAATCTCAAGAAAAAACAAACCACCCTGGTGGACATCTTGCATAAATAAACTATACAAAAAGCATAAGGCTGTTGTCTAAGAATACCAAAGGGAAGCCCCAGCACTGGAAAAGTGCCCACCTCCTAAACCTAAATAAACAAGTAAGGCAACTTATAAAATCTTCTAAGGGCAACTTCGAGAAAAATTTAGCAAACTCAGCTAAGGATAACCATAAGGCTTTTTTCAGCTACATCCATTGCCCAAAAGGTAGTGACAAATGATATCACACACACACACTGATCATGCAGAAATTGCTAACCTACTAAGAGACAGGTTTGGCAAAAATGTCCCCTTTAACACCTCCAAACATATCATAAACCATACCTTCAACAGCTCCCCTGCCCAATATATCTAAAGATTAGGTCATCAATGCTATGTCTAAGGCAAAAAAACACAGCCTCTATGGGTCCTTATGGCATCTTAGGCTGCATTATAAACAAACTGAAACAGGAATTAGCAGCCCCCTTAGTTCCCTATTTAACCACAACCTGAATACAGGATTTGTCCCAGCTGAATAGAAGACCACAACCCTTATCCCCATCCACAAGGGCGGCTTAACAACAGATCTGGGGAATTATAGACCCATAAACCTGACTAGCCTTATCTGCAAGGCCATGGAACATATCATTGTGGACTTCATAAATAAAGATATAGGTGAATTCCAGACCCTTAATCCAACCCAGTTCAGCTTTGTAAAGTGTCAATCATGCCTTTTAAACCTAGTGGACTTCTTCAAAAATGTGACCAGGGCCGTAGATTAAGGCAGATCTGTGCACACAGCATATCTGGACTTGGGGAAGGCCTTTGACACAATCCCCAATTCAGGCATTATTGGCAAACTCACCCACCTAAATGTCAACCCCTTTGTTGTTAGGTGGGTTGCAAAATGGCTCACTAACTGTACACATGCTATCAAAGTGGGTGACTCCATCTCATCCAGCAGACCTGTCACCACTGGGGTTCCCCAAGGGTCAGTACTTGGCCCCCTTTTGTTTGGTATTTACTTCTCAGAAGTTCAGGCCAAAACAAAGGGGCTGTGGCTGACCAGGTTTGTTGACGACTGCAAACTTGGCATGATCATTGACTCCCTAGAAGATGTCAGTGTACTCCAAGAGGGTATTACACAGAAAAATGATTGGTGCCAAAGCCATGGGTTCAAACTTAAATAAAAAAATGCATTATTATTCCTTTCGGTAAAAGCAATATCCCTACTAAGTATCAAATAAACATCAATACCTTAAGTATGAATGCTTTTGTGAGGGTTATGGGCACACAAGTAGACTGCGACCTAAACTTTGACCAACATGTGTCCGCTGTAGTAAGAAAGACACTCTACAGTGCATATTTGATTAGTAAAGGCATAGCCTCAGGATGAAAAGAGGTTATAACTCCCCCATACTCATTCTTTACCAGGCCCATAATTGAGTATAACACCCCCTTTGGTATGTACCATACCAGGCACCTACAGCAACTGGAGAGATCACAGAGATTTTTAACTAAGACGATCCAAGATCTTCAGCACATGCCTTACGCAGACAGACTGAAGTCTCTGTCACTGTACTCAGTAGCATATAGGCTGCTTAGGGGAGACTTGTGCCTGGCTTACAGAGTAATCTCTGACCCTAACCTGATGAAGTTGCTCCACATCTGTAAGTCAAATGGGACTAGAATTACCCACTCCAGTGACCTAAATCTGGTTTGTGATTTAAATAGGACATGCTAGAGAGACAAATTCATCTCACAGAGGATGACACTTCTCTGGAATAGGCTGCCAGTTCATGTTAAGCAGAGCACCTCTATCACTCTGTTCAGAGCCTGGATTAATGGGTGGGAAACTGTTAATTCTTGCTTAGAGTAACTTTCACATCCCTCTTGGACATAGGCAGTCATTACTAATAATAATCTTAGGCATTGACTAGACTTTTTCTCTTGAAATATAAAGAGTGTAATAGGCTAGGCTTAAAATGACCCTTGGGTCGATAGTCTAGTAACCTCTCATGAAGCTATAAAGTGTATTGTCTCTACTATTTTTTCTAAACTTTTGCATCACCATAAGCAGTGTATAAAACGCTGAACAGAATTTTTGCCTCATTGGCGAATGTTTTTGGTTTACACTAGAATTAAAAAGCAACTCATAAAACCTGTTTTCCCCATGGTGATACCACTAAGGAATAACAATTTATTTTGGCATTAACACAGTAACACCATGAGGTGTGTCTACAGACTTTAATGGATGCATACCATGCATAAGTAGTGACATGTCTATTAAAGTCTAAGCTGACATCACCAAAGGATATTCTAACTATAAATGAGCCAAGGTTTTAATAAAATGTTTACAAAGTCTCATTACAGCCAAGTGTGCCTCCAGGCATTTATGCAGTTACCATCTACTGATGCCACTAGACATCAAATATTGCTTGTTCATATTTGCATTAATAATTCCAAAACCATGCTACATACAAGGTATCAGAAGATTTAATCTTGAAGCATACATGATGGCAAATGCAGTTGCACTGATATTTCAACTCTGTCTAGTGCAGCTAAAGAGATATTGAATATTATTTGTATAGTGTTTATTTGTATTGCAATCATTTTCATATTTCTTTACATTCAGGTAACACAGGCAGAACTGCATAGCCTCATGTGAAAGCTCACAGTTGTATGAAGACAATCCTGCTGGCAGTATGGTTCTTGCTTGAATGATTACTGAGATATCATAAGCTGTTTATAAAACATTATAACATTAATATTCACTCCCTTTGTCTTGGCTTATAAAATCCAGTTTAAAGCAATGAACTGAATGTGTGCCACTAATGTAAACATTAATTTATCCTGATATAGATTGCAATTTATGGTTTAACACTTATGGTTCCAGAGATATAAATATTTGTTTGAACTGTAAGGTGATAACTTCATTTTTTTCAAAGGCTCAAGCCACACCCACCCTCTGGGAACTAAAAGCATACACTCAAAAGAGTTGTACTGGAGGGAATGAGTTAAAAAAATAACACAAATAATGCATATTTAAAATGCATTGCAGAACTTAACTGGATGCATCAATGTACCTATAAAGTTTGACGATACACTTTAAGTGACTAAAAATCAGTTTTGTTTCAAGGCAGCTTGCAACAGATATCCCTGCCAAATGTCTTTTATGGTGACATGTTGTTTCCCAAGAATCAAACCCAAAAATAATAGGTGACACTAAAGAAACCTGAATCATTATTTAGATGTTCACACCTTACAAAACTGTAACATACTATAACATCAGAATTAGATAATAGTTTCTTAGGTGATTACTAGGCTAACAACGCTAAAGGGCCTTTTTAAGCCTAGCCATACACTCCCATTATATCGGACAGGGTTTTATATCATAGATTTTAATGGGGAGTAACTATAACTTGGGCATATAACTTGAGCATGAGTGGTCACACATTTACCATCATTCTCTTTCAAATAGAGACATAGGTGCTAGACTAGAGATACATTTTTGATTTCCCATCTACTGGTCCATGTTATGCTTGAATAAGTGAAGGGAAAAACACTGCTTCACACAGAAGAGAATCCTTTTCCAGAAAAGGGATAATCTCTGAGACACATACCCATCCATCCAATGTGTGCATTATTTATGCTAAAATGAGATTTAGATCTCTAGATCAGGTATTTCTGATGGTATTTGTTTTGCAGATATGCAGCAGGTCCATCAGAGGTAGATCTTAGGATGCATTGAAGGATATGCATAGATCACGTGACAGCAGTTTGTATGAGATTGAATACTGGGTTAGGGTTTTGAAGTGGGCTATGTAGGGCATGTTGTCTATGTTATGTATTTTTTTTTTGTGAGGGACATTTGTGGATGCTCCACTTATTGCATATGCCTGGTGAGATTCATACTGAGAGGGGCATTGTACTCAATGATTGGTCTAATGATTGCCAAGTACAATTGAACAATAACTTCTTTGTTAATTGAAGCTGTACCCTTGCTGAAAAGTTGTGTAACATAGAATGATTTCCTTACTACAACAGATGCATGATGTCAAAGACCAAGTCATTGTCTACAAGAGTTCCCAAATCCCTGATCACAGGGTCTACTCTCAGGGGTGTATTATTAATGTAGTAATTTCCCAGGATGGCCATCTCACCGAAGATTACTACTATACATTTCTTGAATTATGTTTTAGGCTGTGACTCTGACACCAATTATTAGTTTGTGTCAGGTCTTCTTGGAGAAAATTTGGGGCTTTGGGGATTCTATGATGTTGTCAAATTTGTAATTGTCTGTAAACCTGATCAGCCAGATGCTACTGCTATTAGCCTTAACTGTTGAGAAGAAGAAGATGTCAAAAAGGAGCAGTCCCTGTACTGAGCCCTGAAGGACTCTGCTAGTGACTGGTCTTTTTGTAGAGGTAGAGTTCTCTATCCTGACTTCTTGCGTCCTATCTGTGAGCCAGCTCACTATCCAGTGGGTGATGTAGAGGTTTACAACTTGTCTTGTGAGCTTGTCCACAATGCCTGAGTGTGGTATTGTATCAAACACCTTGGCCATATGTATCATTTTGCCCTTGTCCATTGGTATGGTGACCTTTTCAAGAAGTCCACCAGGATGAACAGGCAAAACCTGCCCTCAATAAAACCAAACTGTGTTGGGTCCAGTATTTGAAAGTTTCCAGTGTCATTATTTATCATATCTATGATAATTCTTTCCATTACTTTACATATGAGACTATTCAGACTTATGGGTTGATAGTTACCTGGGTGCAGGGATGTCCTTGTGCAGAGGGATAGCAGTTGCAGTCCTCCATTCATTCATCATGAAGACTGTTTGGAGGCTGTGATTAAAAGTTATTCTAGTGGGTCCAATAAGTAAAGTTTCATGCCATTTAAGTTGCATCTTGGGATATTATCTCGACCCATGGATGCAGTATTTTTGGCCTTGGAGAAAGCATGGAGGACCTATTCCCTAGTGATACTTGGAGGAGTTATGGTTGGGGTATTTCTTCCCTCTCTGGCATCTCTTAAGAAATACCCCAACCATAACTCCTCCAAGTATCACTAGGGAATAGGTCTCTAGTGTTATTTGGAAGAGTTATGGTTGGGGTATTTCTTAAAAGGTGCCAGAGAGGGAAGAAAGCAGGATAAGGTTAGAGATAAAAGTATTGACTAGTAGATTTGCTATATCCTCCAGCTCGGTGTAGGGTGCTCCATTTACAATTAGTTCAGCACATTGTTATGTATTGACTTTGAGGTTGCAGACATAGCTAAAGAATGTCTTATGAATGTCCTTAGCGTGGGAGGCTACTTTAACCTCTTATTTGGCTTTGGAAGACTTAATTAGTTCACTGTGTTGCTTATTTAGCTTGACGAGGGAGCTCTTACATTGCAGGGAACTGCACTTCCAAATTTTGGCCAGGTTTATTTCCCTTTTGTTATACAACCTATCGATGTTGTATTTCTACCAGTGTGACTTTTTTTAACTTTGTCCTTTGCTTCTTTCAGGTAGGCATCACTGTCTCTATGTAGCTTTATACATGATTGTAAAGGGGTTTTGTGAACAATTCTGCATAAGCGGCAGTGTTCCCTGGGTCTTTGGGGGGAGGGCTTGAAAATTTGCCTGGGTGTCAATAGTAGAAAGTTTGCCTTGAAAGAATTCCTAAACATTCCAGAGTTAACAGGTGTCTCAGGCTTTATTTTAATTAAAAGGAGACAGCTTTATTCTCTGACCTGACCAATTAGGATGCTACACTTGGGAGGGGTCAACATTTACTCATGTTTATGATGACTAGGATGAGGATGTTTGCACCTCTAGTGTGTGTACAGGCTAGCTGCAGGGCATTTGTGTTGTCAAAGTACAAGAATCTTTTGGCCTGTGAGTTTGGGGTTGTGTATGATTCCAGTTTTATATTAAGATACTTGAAGTCCCCCATGAGTATGGTATTGGGTTGAATGGAGAGTGACTCCAGTACATTTAAGTAAGCTGTATGGGGTTCCCTGAGTCATAGAGGGGGCTTACAGGTTCATAGGTGTTTACTAGTCTATCAACCACAAGGGCTTTTTTCAGCCTAGTCATGCATCCCAAATTTCTGACAAGTTCTTATACCTTTGATAAGTGTAAGCAAGAACCTGGGAGATGAGCCTTTTACAGGTTGTCTGTGTCCATTAGAGACATAGGTGTCAAACCAGGGATGAATTTCTGGTTACCCATCCAATTGTCCAAGTTGCACTTGAATTGGGTGAGGGAGGAACTCTGCTTCACATAGATGGGGAGCCTGTTCTGTAGATAGGGTAGTCTCTGGGATACATACCTGTCTCTCCAGCAGTTCATATTTATATCACAGGCAAGCTTTAAGTCTTTAGAATGGGTAATTCTGATGCTGTTTGTTTTTTGGATATGCAGGAGGCCCATCAGTGTGGGGTCTGAAAATGCCCTGCATGCCAAGCATAGATCTTCCCTCAAAAGCCTGTAGGAGACAGAATACAGGGATAGGGCCTTGAGGCAGTCTGCATAGGACATTTTACTTATGCCCTGTATTCTTTTAGTGAGGAACCTCTGTGGATGTTCCAATTGTTGGGTATGACTGGTTATGTACATACCAAAGGGGGAATTGTACCCAATGATAGGTCTGATGAATGCCAAATACAGTGGAACAATGACTTCCTTGGACTTAGATGCCATACCTTTGTTTATAAGTTGCACAACATAGAATGATTTCATCACTTCTGTAGACACATGATGGTCAAAGCTAGATTACTATCTATGTGTGTCCCTAAGTCCTTGACTACTGGATTAACTCTAAGGGGTGTGTTGTCAATATGATAGTTACCAGGGATGGATGACTTCCCAAAGGATACTAGTATGCATTTCTTAGCATTTAGTTTTAGTCCATGGCTCTGACACCAGTTGTTTGTGTCAGCCCCTCCTGGAGAACATTTGTGCCAGTGTGGGATTCAATGACTGCTCCTAATTTGCAATCATTTGCAAATTTAGTCAGCCAGAGACCACTGACATTGGCCTTGACTTCTGAGAAGTAAATTCCAAAAAGGAGCGGTCCAAGGACTGATCCCTGAGGGACTCCACTTGTGACTGGCCTCTTTGTAGAGGTGGACTCCCCAGTTCTAACTTCCTGGGTCCTGTCTGTGAGGAGTTGGCTATCCACTGGGTGACATACGAGTTTGTACCTAACCTCTTGAGTTTGGTAACAATGCCCGAGTGGGGTATTGTGTCAAACACCTTGGCCAGGTCAAGGTAGGCAGTGTGAACCATTTTTCCCTCATCTACTGCTTTGGTTACTTTCTCAAAGAAGCCCATCAGTTTAAGTAGGCATGGTCTGCCCTTGACAAAACCAAACTGGGCTGCATCCAGTGTCTAGAGTTTACTATATCTCTATTAATTCTCTCTATATTTCTTTCCATGGCTTTACATATAAGACCAGTGATACTTATGAGTCTGTAGTTTCCAGGGTCTGTAGATGGCCCACCTTTGTGCAGAGGGATGACTGTTGCCATTCTCCATTCATGAGGCATGAAGCCTGTTTGGAGGTTACAGTTAAATAGTAATTCCAGAGGCCCTGACAGGTAATGTTTCATGCTATTTAGAAGGCATCCTGGGATATTGCCTGGATCCATTGAGGCAGTATTCTTAGTCTTAGAGAGCGAGCATTAACTCATTACAGCCGAGTGCTCCTCCAGGCGTCTTCTGCAGTTAACGCCTACTGCGGACTTGTTCCCTAGTGATAGTAGGGAGAATTATATTTGATGGTATTTCCTGAAGGAAGGTTGAGGGGAAGAGAGGGGTAAAGTTGGAGCTGAATTTATCAGCCAGGAGTTTTGCAATATCTTCTGGCTCAGTATAGGTGGCTGCATTTACAATGAGCTCTGCACACAATTGTATATTGCCTTTGAGGTTGCAGACATAGCTAAATAATGCTTTGTGGTTGTCCTTGGCCTACGAGGCCAAACTTACCTCAAATTTGGCTTTGGTAGACTTTATTTGTCCTCTGTGTTGTTTGTTTAGTTTGATGAGAGTGCTTTTATCCTGCTGGGTGCTGCACCTCCTAATTTTTGCCATTAATTTCTTCCTTCTGTTATTCAGCCTAATGATTTTATGATTTCACCAGGGTGGCTTGTTTTTTGAGTTAGTTCTGTACTTCTTCCTGGTGGGTACAGCTGCCTCTATGCAGCTATTAACATGCATGTACAGGGTTTCTGCGAACAGTTCTGCATAGGTAGCAGTGTTGTCAGGGTTTATGGGGGCTTGAAATATTTGCAAGTTTATCACTTCATTGCAGAAGGTCAGCCTTAGAGTAGTTCATGAATATTCCAGGTTTAGCTGGGGGTCCAGGTTTTATTTTTACTTTAAAGAAGACCATTTTGTGGTCTGACCTTACCAGGGAAGACATTATAGTAGGGGGTGTGCAGCACATTCCCATATTAGTGAGGACCAGATCTAATATGGTTGCACCCTGGTTGGTGTATTGACTATCTGGTCCAGGGAGTTTGTGTTTACAAAATCTAGGAATCTGTGCATGTACATTTGATGTCATATAGGATTCCCAGTCAACAGTGGATAATTAAAGTCACCCATGAATATGGTATTGGGTGGGATGGTTAGTGATTCTAATAAGTTTAAATACATGCTATGGGTTTCCTGGGTCATAAAGGGTGACCTATAGCTTGCAAGGAAGTGGTATGTATTTTACCTATGCTGATTTGAACACGGAGGAGCTAAAGTGCATTGTCCTATTTGACCAGCCTTGAAGTATATTTATTTTTGATGTAAACACCTTCAGTCCCTGCCTGTAAAGTAGCTTGTCTAAATGTGCGGAAGGCATTATAACCTTGCACTGTTAGTGTGCTGTCCATGGCTTTAAACCATGTTTCAGTGACCGTACAGATGTCAGCATTCTCTTGGGTAAAGACAGCTTCTAGGGAGTGGAGTTTTTTTGTTTAGACTCTTAGCATTGAGCAGTAATACTTTTAGATTTTCTTGGTTTTGATTTGCTATGCTGGAAGTACTTTATGTTTGGCATTGCCTAAAAAAGTCACTATGGGGGAAGACAATGTTTTAGCTAATATTCAAAAGCCTTGAGGAGAGAAGTGCAGACCATCCCTGGTAAAACAACATGGTTTGTCGACCATCTCCCTCCATGCTGCCACATATTGCAACCCTTTAGACTGACACCAGAAACTAAACCAATTATTAAAGTCAATCATCTTTTGTTTGTATTGGAGCATCGTCCTTGGAGAAGGTAAAATGCTGCTCAGTGCTAGGCTCATACCAGCCTGAGACACATATTCCAACAACTCCATGATGTCTATCTTCATATAGCCCAGGGAGGTATGGCTCAGGTCATTTACTGCCACATGGACTATGATTGAGTTATATTGATACTTATGGTACAATGAACTGAGTATGTGTGTAATGTGGCGGATCCTAGCCCCTGATAATCAACTGATTGTGACTTTCTCCTTACTCAGCCTGGTGAGAGGGACACCAGTGTGTCTCATGATGGAGTCTCCAATGACTAGAATGTTGGATTGTGTGGTGGCTTTCCTTAAGGGCTTAGAGGTAGAGGATCCATGAGATGTAGCTCTATGTGCTGATGTGTGTGTTGTTTTCTAAGAGTATATTTGGGGCTGCTGAGGGTACTTGTTATGTATACTTTGTCTAGGATGTCTTTGTGGTTTAGGAAGGTTGCATTTAAATGCCTCAGCATATGTGGGTTGATATGTTTACTTTGAATTGTGTGTAATGGGAGCAGCGTGTGTACTACTGGCAGCAGTATTGACATTAGGAGTACTTTATGTGCGAGCTTTGCCTCCAGCGACATTGTGTAAATAAATCTCTCACATTCTAAATCAGTTTGTTTGAGAATTAACTGGTTGTCAGTAAACATGAGGCAATTTCTACATTGCCTCAGGATGCCCATATCCACCAAGCTGGCAATGGAAACAGTGGGAAAGTTCATATCCATGGCAACATACCCTTTCTAATTGATTATACAGTTAGAGCTGTTATAAAACAGTAAGCTGAAAGTTGGTTTAAACTTAGATTCAAAAACAAAACTAAAACAAAAAGAAAAATCGCTTTAATAAACAATAAATAATTCCAACAAATAACTTCAGTAAGCGCTTTTGTCTGTAATAAGACTTCTTCTGACTGAAGTTAATATACTCAATTAAACACATTTAAAGGCTTTAAAAATCACATGACTAAATAATTAGTGTTTGAACCCCTTACGTTTTAAATACATGATAAAACCTTCTCTGTTGTTTAGACCAGGTGGGTAGCAAGCATTCAATCTAACTTGCCAACTGTAGTCCAACCATCCCAAATCATCTTTGGGATTTAACTGTATTTACATGTAAAAACCCCATTGCTGGTTATTTTTGTTTTATTCAAAAAGCATTATGTTTCTCTGTAAATAAATAATTACGTATATTACAGTTGTAACATTTGACCATACCATTTTTGTTGGGTCTTTCTTTTGGTACATTTAACTTAGCCTAAACAAAAGTTTTTAAAACTTTTCCATATTTTCTGAGTGAAGAATGGCTTATCCCCTATTGTTTTTAGTACTTTAGTTTGACCCCCAAATAATTTCCATTTTTTTATTATATCCTTTATTACTCCAGAGTGTAGGCTATTAACAACAAGCATTCTAACCCTATTTTCGTTGTTGTCGACTCTGTCTTTTCTTGCACTCATTGTGCTTCTCTGAGTTGTAACACTTGCTTTTACATCTGTAACTAATGTTTTGGGATAACCCCTTTGATATAGTTTATCCAAGTATCTGATTTATGTGACTTTCTGCCTAGAATGTAAGTCTTTTTATGTAGGGAGAACTACAAGAGAACTATACAAAATAATCTATGAACATAAGTATGCAGTACCTATAAGAGATGAAATAAAACACCCTAGGTAGACATTGTAAACATGGGCCATGTAAAGTTGATTTTAAATTTCTTGTACTGGATGCTTTAAAGAATGTAGAAAATGTATTAAATCCCGAAGAAGATTTGGGAACAACATACTCATTAAAAAAATTCTAACTTGTAAAGAAACTCTAACTCAAATAAACCCATTACCAAATTAGCATACATGGGTGCAAAGGATGCAAATACCAAAAGCAGATACCAACATTCTGGTACATTTCCCTGTGGTAAGGTTATGCTAGCTACTGCTTATATGGTCCACAGGTACATTATGTGTGTAGACTCAGGTGACTGCCAGCAAAGGTAGATGTTTCATATTTGTTTGTAGGAATCCAGCTGTCACTAGCATGTACACCATGTGGCAAGAAGGATTGTGGGGTATGCACTGAATTGTGGGGTAAGAACTATCACACAGTTATGTGCTGTCTTCTGTAGCCACAAGACAAATCACTGCCTTGGTGATAACTGTAAAGGCTGTGCTAAGAAAACAGACCGAGGTCAGTCCATGGCTAGGGATCATAATGAAGGCAATACAGAAACTGACTGACAATATTTGGCTGCATCAACACTGTCTTTCCTTTCTGGGTGGTCGACATCCATTGCTTGAGGTGACACTGTGGCCTTCCTCACACCTGCTGTATAGGATTCACAGTAGGGTGTGGTGCCAACCCCCTTAAGGGGACTCCTCTGTGACTGAGGCTACTACAAAAGTGTCTCACATGCAGCAGTAGACCATTGAACTGCATCTGACATATAGATACATATTGTGTTGCAGGACAGCAACAGTTCACAGCATCAGCCACTATTACAGCCTGGCACTGCCTTGCCCAGCTGCCTCTTGTCCTCAACAACAGATGTGAAGGGCTGTAATTATGGCACAATTTTCAGCAAGCAGCACTGAAATGGAAATGATTGGTTGAACACCAGGAGGATGAGGTCCCACACTACCAGGGCCTTTGAAAGACCTTTGAGTCCAGGGATGATGTGTTGACCAGATTTGTATGCTCAGTGGTGGGTGGCCACTGTTGCAATTGTTGTTCTGTACCCCAGTGATGCCCATGTGTGTGTGTGTGTGTGTGTGTGTGTGTGTGTGTGTGTGTGTGTGTGTGTGTGTGTGTGTGTAAACCTGTGGTGGCCATACTGAATGACTAACATAGGGGGCACAGACTGCAGAAGCCACAGCTGAGGTATTGATATACCCAAACCCTTGCTGGGGTTAGTTGGATCAGATGGCAGCTCTGGGTAGGACGATTTGTGTTTGACCACACTTACTGGTCCTGTTTCCCCAGCTTAGCAATATCCATGTCCAAGGGGCATCTGAGCCAGGACTGTCTTCACAGTCAAAGGCTATGGTGCATGATAGCCCACAAGTTCCTATTGTCTTGTCTCCACCGCATGGTTCTCTAGTGACACTTCACCCACTCACTCATTGGTGAAGCTCAGTATACATTATTATGCAAATATCTGGAAGGCTGCAGTAGGGTCATAAAACACTGCTCTAAATATATCTAAGCAGCAGAACTGGAATTTCAGCAGGCTGAGCACCTGCTCTACTACATGTCAGCTTTCTACATGGGTGACATCATACTGCTGTTTGGCCATGCTTGTAGAGTTCTGCATGAGTATCGTGAACCAGGGCTCCAGGAGTATCTTACATCTGATATGTAAAGTAGTGAAAGAGGAAGATATGAAAGGATAATATTTGTTTCCATGTTATACATGTGGCTGTGAATATGTAAGTGCACCAGTGTGCCTGTACTTACCTACAAGGTATCCCTGAGAAATATCATTGCACAGGATGGCATAATACAAATGACTTGCTAGCTACATGTGTGAATCTTGGGCACTGCCAGTGTGTCATGTAGATACATAAGTAATCAGACCCTGCATGTTGCACACATTCTGGCAGTTAATGGAATGATAGCCCTTCTTACTGATGTAATGGTGTCCACAGACACTGGGTACAGCCTTTATTGCCATGTAGGTGCAATCTAAGCTCCTGCAGAGCTGAATTCAGCACTAGGTGACCTAGGCAGCTGCCTAGGGCCTGTGTTGGCTGGGTTGGGCCCTGTGTTGGCTGGGGGCTTCCAGCCTCATTATAAAAATTAAAAATATATATATTTGATAAACAAATACCCTGTGGGATCCTTCTGTAAACACAGTAAGCATTATGACCTCATGGGAGGACTTCTTTACCTTTTGATTTCCATAAACCCCAGAAACCTCCCCTTTAACACAATGTCCTAATGGTATCAAAACCCATGTGGGAGAATTAAGTGGAAGCTGGCAACATGCAGGAGATTTAATTAGAAGCTGGGAAGATATGTGAGTGTGTGTGTGTGTGTGTATGTATGTGTGTGTGTGTGTGTGTGTGTGTGTGTGTGTGTGTGTGTGTGTGTGTGTGTGTGTGTGTGTGTCTGTAAAATGTCTCCGTTAGGTGCACTGTCTAGTTAAGTGACTCTGCTCTGAGTCAACCCCTGAACATTAATAATTAATGCAGGCAAGTGGCCTAAACCTCCACACCAACTGCCAGGTCTCCTTTGATTTTATTTTATTTTTCTTTTAATCACTGAGGATTACAGTCTCTCAATGTAAGTCCCAGAGTTTCAAAGCTGTGTTGTTCATTGTCAGTGGTGTAAGAGGTAGCACACTTGCTTTTGATACAGAAGGTTGTCGATTCTCTTCCCACATTAGATAAATTGCTGACACTACTGTGCAGCATAAGGGGGACAGGGTGCCGCACTCCTAAGGGTGTCCTCCTTTGGATGAGATGTCTAGTAACTGTGAACCTGTTGTTGGTTTACCAGCTATTCCCTATTGCAGTATTACCAGCACACAATTTTTTAATGTAACATAAGCAATTTATTCTTCAAGGGCAGCAGGTAATGAATTTGTAGATGAAACATTGAATTGCAAAGTTAGTTTTTTGCCAGCAACAACCTCTTCATTAGTTACAGATCGCTTTAATATGGAATCATTCAGATGACTTACTTCTGCACAGTACATATTGGCTGATACTGGTAGATTGTAATGACAGAAGATTGAGTTGCCTTTTATCATTGCAATGTTTTGAAATGGGTAGTTTTATTATTATTGGTTCATACATTTTGTTTCACTGCTTGCTGGAAGTGTTCAAAACTACAAATTTAAAACACACTTTTACAAAGGCTGCTGTATTATATAAGGAATATAATTTAAAACAATCAGGAAGGTGAATAAAAAAACACATGCATGTATGTGTGGTCCTAAAACTGTGTGCAAGGGGCCAATGATTTGAAAACAGTCCAAAGATAAACTTAATCTGTCCCTGGCCAGATGCATTTTCTATGAATGTGAGTTTCAATGCAGTTTCAATGAATGTTAAGTTTCAAGGACAGAGAAGTTTATTATTGTTCATGCTAAGTCTGTTTTCACTGTCACACTGTATTGCTTTGTTTAGCGAATGATTATCAGTGTTTGTGCTATAAAATTTGAAATAAAAGTTTTAAATTAAATTCATATATCTGTAATCATTGTAGAAGTAAAGAAGAAAATATTATGCACATTAACATACTTGAACAGTGTTTTTGGTAAATGAGGAGAAATAGCAAAGAAATAGGGCACTAGAGTGGTTGGGGGGGGGGTAATCCATTACTTTGCTTAGAGCCCCATTTGACCATGATCTGGCTTTGGCTCCTAGTACTTCAGGGAGATAGGTGATACCATAGAAAAAACTAAATGAAAACTCCAGCCAAGCTAGAACTTCCACTGAGTGACCTCTCAACCCTCTTGTAACAGAGGCAGATGGAATATATGCAAATGACTTATGAACATCAAGAGTGTCAGCTAACTGGCAATTCTGAATGACCACGACTTATTTCTTTTTTAAGTCATTTCAGTGGACAATTTCAGGCCAATAAAGCCAAACCCCACTAGCTGTGGAGAGGTCACTCAGTGGAAGTTCTAGCTTGGCTGGAGTTTTTATTCAGTTTTTTTTCTGATTGGTTTATCTGTGTGACCTTCTCACTCTTTGTTTTAGTGATACCATAGAAGCATACATCAGGGTGGCTCTTGCTCTTGTTATGTTGGGAAAGCAGATGTGCTCCTTCACATGTCACAGCAGTGTATTAAGGAGCATTTTAAGTATTATAGGCACCTGAGATGTACTCAATGTGTCCTCAGATTGCTCTGGAAGTTCCCAGGAGCTAGTATAGTAAAAGCTATAGCAACAATGCACATTACAAAGCTGAGTCCCAGAATGTGGAGACTGAATGACCAATAATCTGCACTTTCATATGCCAAATCTGGGGTTGACATTTCTTAGAATATTCAGTTTTTCTGAGGTATGGCAATCTCAACATTCATATATATAAATTCAGGGGGTGTGGGGAGCTTGGCCCTCATGCAAAAAACACGTCTGATGGATAACACAGATATTCAATATTTACACTTCTCCTGTTTTTTTTAATCAAAGTTTCAGGGCTTGGTGTAGTGATTCCTGACATTTCAATAGGGAGCCAAAAGCTACATACCCCATTGTATGATATCCATAGGTATAAGAAGTCCATGTATTTCTTATTTTCCCAGTCTGTAGGCTGTTCAAGTCAGTGAATACCTACAGGAATTTGAAAGTCATATGAAGGTATCTCTATGGCTATTGATGTGTCAGCTGGTTGGAGGGAAACCTCTGCCTGCACTGATTTTGCTGGCATATGTGACTAGATTGTGCACCTGGAATATTATTGACTTAACTTAATAGATACTACTATTAGCATTTTTGTCTCTGCAGCACTACGACTTTTGGCCTGCTCTTTGCCTTTATACTCAGACATAGCTTCTTGTAATACTTAGCACCTGGAACTATGAATCAAAACCTAGTTTTCTCTGTCCTCATTTGTGTATCATTATGTACTCATTAGACTGAGATTTTTTATTTGCTTGCCACTATGCGCTTATTTGCATACTCCTTTTTCTGTGCCTTTTAGGCCATTGGCCCACAGTACTTCATCATTCTGTAAATTGCTACCTAGCTGTGATTTCTACTTTATACTTCAATAACATGATGTGAACTTTGTAAATTGAAATTCAGAATGTTTAAAATCTCATTTTGCCCAGGTTGCTGCATTCTTTTTCTATAAAAAAAAACAGTGGTGAGGTGTAAGGGGTCTCACCCTACATGACAGTGAGTGTATGGAGATGTTGTTTTTCCCTGCAATATAAAAATAAAGTTTCCTGTTCTCTTTTCAGAAAGTTTTCATTTTGAGACTTTTTGTCTTGTAAAGTTTCTTTGTGTGGAACTGGTGTTTTGTAAAGGCAACAATATCTATTTTGCCTCTGTACTATTCAAATACAAAAACAGCAATGATGGCAAATATATGGCAATGGTTTGTTTGGGGAACTATTAAACTTCTTTCTCTAGATGACAGAGGTTATTTGGATCCTTTTGCTACAATATAGTACACTTCATTGCATTCAACAGTTTTTAAATTTTACTGTAACAGCTTCTTTGAATGACAGTTGCCCTTCTCAAGTGTTCTAACTTGTGATTATAATTAATATGTTATTTACGTGTGTTTGCTTTGCTATGTTAATTTGAACAATGTTATTCTTCACATTTGCTACACACGTTTATTTGTCTATCAGTTTGTGTTGCATATTAAAGATGCGTGGCTTCTCTGTGAATAATGAATCAGTAGTTTATGGCATTTATATCTTATGATGAGAAACAAATTCTATGCCAGAAATGTTCTGTCTGTATTACAAATCCAAATGTCTCCTTACTCAAGTCATGTTAGAGGAATATCTATATGCAGCAAGGTACTTTCTTACACTTGCCCTTCACCATTTGACTTTATAGATCGTGACAATCTAACACTGTGTCAGCAACAGACAGCATCACATTGCAATTCACCGCAGAGGAGATAACTCTGATGTGAGAAGAAGTATATTGAATATATGTGTTTTTATTTTATTTAGGTTGGCGATATTGGGAATTGATATAATAGGTAGGGTATATTTTTGTATCAGTGGAAGGAGAGATTTACTAGTTTAAATACTCAGCACACTTCACAGTTTTATATTTGCAAGTGATTATCATTTGCATTGCTTAGTTCAACTCAGTTGTTCGGGGAAAAAAACTATCAAAATCTGACTTGCCCATGAACACTCTAATTGTAACTAACACTAGGATAATAGTGTTTACTCACAGTTAACTTTTTAGAGGCCAATATGATTGTGCACTTCTGCTGATTTACATGCAGGAAAACTGACTTTATATTTTTGTTATAGCAATGTTGAGGAATTCTAAAATTTTAACTATCTCAGTACTAGAAAATAATATGAAATCATAGAATTTTAGGTTTAAAGTGAAATCACTCTTTCACGATTGCTTATAGTTCGTTGTTATCCATCCACAGCCCCCTTTTCACATTTTTTGTACATGGGGTCGGGGTGTCACTTCAATAGTGACAATCACTTAGAGTCAAGGTTTACACCACTGGATGCCTAGCCCTGCCACAGTAGTTCTTCCACACCACACACTCACATCTATGGTCAGTTAAGAGTGTCAAATCCACCTATTGCACGTCTTTAGAATGCGGGAGGAATCTGGATCAGCTATTGAAAACTCATGCGGATACAGGGAGGACATACAGACTCCACACAGAAGGCACTCCAGTTGAGAATTGAACTAGTGAACCTCTTGCTGTGAGACAACAGCACTTTATTGAAATTTTGATATTTACAATTGTATTTATCTACATTGTCAACAAATTGAGTGAGCAGATCCAAGGACCTTTTTCATTAACATTCTGGGTCACAAGGCACAGACTATTATATGTAATTGAATGCAATAGTGTAAATAGCAACAATTTTAAGATTGCAAATACATGATAAAACATTACACAGCAAACTGAAATTAACAAAAACACTATTCAACATGACAATGCAATTTAGGTTAATATGAGTTCAAGGTTGGCCTTAAAAACTGAGGGGTCCAATTTGGGACATGCTTATGGGGGTTCCAAGCCACAACCCTGTCATCATCCAGCACCATCCCCTCCATCCATCCTCAATAATTTGCTAGAAAATCACAAATTTTAAGAGGAACTGACCAAAAATTAAGAGTAAAATTTTGAACAGTTGCAAGGTATGGTACTGGCATTTATTTATGAATATCAATATTTCTTTGCAGCATAATCCTCAACTTTTTTGCTCAAGAATTCTGGACAAAGGCAAAAGTAATGGTGGAACACATATCTAATATCATGGAAAATGTTTAAATATTACTAAAATTTACTTTATAAGTTATTAGAATAAAAAGGTTTTGCATCAACATGCTTTTTTCCGAATAATATGAAGTATGAAACTTTAATGTCTAGCATTATTGCCCCTTTGTAATAAATGGCAGCTCAACTTTTTGTTGTGAGAATATAATCTGCATATACTAGCTAGCTATTTGGGGCATGAGACAAAAAAAAACAAAAAAAACAAAATATGTGTAAAAGATGCATAGCTACTATCCACCACTTTACTACTTAAGTGTGACTTTCTTTACAGGAATGTAGTCCTGTAACCAAATGAATTAGTGTAACTTTCTCAGCATTGTGGCCCTTAGCTACTACTGAATGCACATAACCTTTGATTCCATGCGTAATGGGTCATATATTCTGTCTAACTAGGCTGTCCAGCAAGTCTCTTAAAACCTTACTTGAACCTATGAACCCATGAAGGTTACACTGGGCATTTTTCTAGAACTGTGCATTAAAATGACCTTCATGCTTAGAATTTCTAAAACTCTACTCCATCTTCACAACCCGGCAATTGATATTATAAGAAATCCTTCCCTTAGCACCAGTAACAGACAAAACAAAGTAACAGATGTAGTTTTGTTTGCATAAAAAGGGTAGTTGGCACTTTAAGTCAGTTCTCACAAACCAGCTTCACTTTTTGGCATCCTCATGACAGCCTGTTACAAGGCAAAACATTAAACAGAATGTGTACAGTCAAAATTTACAAGGTAATCTCTACAGGAATTCATAGATAGAAGGCAAGGACCTTGGACTCTTACTGTTCTCACACAGTATATTAACTTCCATTTAAACAATGAGTAACTTTTTAATGCAAATGTAAAACTATTTTATATTCAGTTTACCTGTTGTTGTTTAGACACTATCCCTTACTTTCAGGACCATTTTATATTCAGTTTACCTGTGGTTCTTTAGACACGGTCCCTTACTTTCAGGTATGTCACATACATATTAACAGAGAAGAATTTAATAAGACTTGCTCGCTTGTATTCCTTAATATTCTACCAGCTACTCCAGCAAAATAAACCAGCATGGGGATGTAAAAATAGACGTGGGCCACTGTGACAAAAGAGCTTTACAGAAGACATAAATGTGACTATTAATCTAGGCTTGGGCATCTCTTCTAAGCTGCAGTGCATAGAGGGAGAGGGTTAATAGGATGCAAGATTCCCATTTGACTGCTGTATATTGACATTTATACCATCAAGAAACAGATGCATGCCATTCTCACTGGGGTCTTCCCTGATCTAGATTTGTTGCTTTACTTACTTAGTGTCTGTTAGAGTTAGAAACACACCAGTCCAAACTGACTCTTTTAATGTATGACTTAGGCCACAAGGCAAACACAGTCACAGACAGTTAAGGTAATCAATATAATGTACACATAAAACACTGTTATGTAAAGTACAGCTACTACACAGAGCACACAATGAATATAACAGGGGAGAGATTACCTAACGGGATTTTTATTCAGTACACACTGGGTCAAAGAGAGCATTGCTAAACCAACACAGTAGTATGTCTGCCCTGAGAAACATCCTTGGTGCATGCAGATTCTACCATTAACAAACAAGAACATAATTTTTTTGCAGAAAGCCCTCCTGCACCCCAACATCCCCTGCTAATTGTATATACTAACTCTGAGATTACACAATGTCAGGTATAGGGCATTTTCCCCAACCCTGAGCATTATGCAATTTAGCGCACTTATTGACTATCTGCGTCACTGACCAAATTTTGTTTTTTAAAGAGATGGTGACCAAACAGGGATTTGACTAAATTCAATTCCCCATATCTATCTATCTATCTATATATCTATCTATCTATCTATCTATCTATCTATCTATCTATCTATCTATCTCTATATATTTATATCTGTGTATCGCTGTATCTGGCTATAGCTACATAGATCACTGTCGATGTATCTATTTATCTATATGTATATGAAATTAATTTTCAAAATGAGAGCATCCATATGGCTACATAAAACTGTCAGCAGAACCTAGCAATAAAAGGACCATTTCTCTGTAACAGTATAAAGTATTAAAACATTTTTTTTAGAATAATGCATCTTGACCCTCACATACAAAATGCATTTAGCTAGCTGCTCCAACTGTAAAACACACAACTTTGTTTACTTGTAACACTGTTTACTGTCCATGAGTCTAAACAGTGGTGGGTGTCAAATGTTCAGAGTCAAAAAACTCTAATTAACTTAAAAAGTTAATGAAGCAAAAATGTTGCATAAACATGCATTTTCTGAAATATAAAAACTATGAAAGTCTAATGACTAACATTATTGACTGATGGTATTCCTCACTGGGTTACCAGAAAAAAAGAAGTTAATGAGGGGCAGAGGATAAATATCAGGCAATTACTATAGTGCATATGAAAAGTTAACAGAACAACAGGTTTTATATCAACATTCATTTTCTGAACAAGAACTATGAAACTCTAATGACTGGCATTATTGACTGATTGTAAAATCCTTTGTGATTTTTCAGCAAAACAAGGTCTGACAGTGCAGAGAATGAAGGCTCTAAGCTCTCATTGACCTACTTCCTGGAATTAAGGGCAGAGGGTTTGACTCTTTCTATCTCCATTTGCCTACTGTACCTACTGTATGACTTTGAGCATGTCACTTAACCAAACAGTGGTCCTCCATTTACCTACTGCGTGACTTTGAGCAAGTCACTCAGCCAGATGGCACCCCTAAGTTTACTATTTAGGCTTTAAAAAAGGGTTTACTATCTGGGCTTAAAGAAAAAGGAAACTATATGCATTTTCTTAATGCAAATACTTGTTGACCGCATGTCTGAAAATTCTACCACTGGACACTAGAATGCATTAATTGCTCGCTTACTCATTGCTATACTACCCCGGGCAGCTCCTGCACTACTCAGGCTACTAAATAATGTTGGGAGGTCTAGGTTATAGTCAGAGCTTAATCCACCTATACCATAGAGACAGCTATATCATGTATATTGTTTGAAAATGTTAATAAACTAAAGAATAATCTAAATGAAGAGTGTTCCAGAAAGATGCATGGACTTCAGTTTGTAGAAAGCATGGCTAAGAAAAGTTTGCCAGTAGAGAAGTATCTACAAAAACTTTTAATGTTTTCCAACTCATTTAAGAGAGAGTTATAGTTAAAATTATTAATAAGTTGCAGGGTATATTAAAGCATGCAGAGATAGTGTGTAAATAAAAATGGAATTTAGAGCAGAAGCCTTTAGAGTAAGGGAGTATTTGTCAGGCAAAAACAGACTTGCATTGTTTTTTTCAGTAGTGTAGCCTGTTTCTTCAGGTACAGTGCTTGTCTGACATATATACACACACACACACACACACACACACACACACACACACACACACACACACACACACACACACACACACACACACACACACGCATGCACACACACACACACATACACACACTTCATAGACACACAATTCATATACACACAATTCATTCAATACTTTCTTCACAGAAACCATCCAGTCATTAGCTAACCAACTTTCTCCTCCCCACACTTCTATAAACACTATACCCGACTCACCACTCTCTTTTAACTTCCAGCCAGTGTCCACATCCTTTATCAGATCCCTTTTGAAAAAACTGAAGCCAACCACCCTTTCAGCCGATCTTCTGCCGGCTGAATACCTGCAAATAGCTGCAGATGTCGTAGCCTACCCTATCTCAATCCTAATTAACAGAACCATAACCGAGGCCTCAATCCCCTCAATTTGGAAAATATCCTATGTTATTCCACTCCACAAAGGAGGTTCATCCACAGAACTATCCAACTATAGACCTATAGCCATACTATCACCACTTGCCAAAATTATGGAAAAGTGCATGCACAACCAACTAATGCTCTATCTAACCCAAAATAAACTACTCACAGACTCTCAACATGGATTCAGACCCCATCATAGTACAACCACTGCCCTCCTCTCTTTTACTGAAAACATTAATCTTAACCGGAATAATAAAAAAATATCCTCTGCTCTCTTCCTGGATCTATCGAAAGCCTTCGATATGGTAAACCATCAGTTACTTCTATATACTTTAAAAACCCTGTATCTAGATACTCCAGCCCTTGACTGGTTTCAAGCTTACCTCACTGGGAGACAACAAGCAGTAATGTGGCAAAACAAGCTCTCCTGCCTACTACCAAATACCATAGGAGTTCCTCAAGGTTCCATATTAGGACCTCTCCTCTTTTCAGTCTTCATAAACGACATCCAAACAGTCATCCCTGAAGCCACCTGCATTCAATATGCAGATGATTCGACTATAATATGTTCCAATGCCTCTCTTGCAAATCTACTAACTACCACCCAACATAGCTTCACCAAAGTCGAAAACTGGCTTGCCAACCATCTCCTGATCTTAAATCCAAACAAAACCAAGTTACTTCTCTTCTACCCAACCAATAGATCTCCGACTGAAAAGTTCACTATAAAATCCAATAATGGGACCATCATCTCCCCAGACACCTATACAAAGCTATTAGGAGTAAACATTGACAATAAACTCAGATTTGATATACATATCAACCAAGCCATTAAGTCAGTCAACAAGAAACTTGGGACCCTATATAGAATTAAAGCCTTCCTTACCCCGAATGCCAGAGCAGCCACAGCCCGTTCACACCTTCTCTCTACCCTACTATATGCCTCTCCTGTCCTCACTCACCTTAACAAATCTGATCTGGCCAAGCTCTCATCCTGCTATAATCACATTGACAGGACTACCCTACAGAACACACCACTGTACTAACCTGAAAAAGCTTGGATGGATAAAATTCCCACACCTTCTTCACCAGTCCCAACTCATAGAGGCCTTCAAAATCCTTAACCTGAGAATACCCCAGCACTAAAAAACTTAATGACTCCCTACTCCAATCTAAGCTGCCTTCGCTCAGCAAACAGACTCCTTGTCCAAACAACTAAATCTCTCAACCTAGGTGGTGACGCGCTATTTGCCAACACCACTGGTAAAATATGGAACTCTCTCCCAAATAACATCATGCTTGCAACTTCTCTAAGTCAATTCAAAAATAGTCTAAAACTCCACTTCAAGTCACACTGGCTATGTCCTTGCTCAAACCGAGACTAGCTCTGTGCCATTAACTAAACCATAAACAACTAGCTAAGATGATAAGTACTTTGTATACTGTGATAAAGAAATATGCATCCTGTCTAACTCTATGTCATTATACTGCCTACCGTCCTTGCTAATATGTTATTAATGTTACATTTGTAGTAATCTCAGAAATAGTAATGGCAGTCTTGTACTTGTATGTAAATAGCCTATGTTTTTGTTAAGTTCTTTCAGCTCATTTACTGTACCTAATTATCAATGTAACTCTGTTGGAGCTTTTCTCCCCGGGCCTCCGCTGAAAAAGGACATGTATCCAGTCGGACCATCCCGGTTAACAAATGTAAAATAAAATAAATAAATACACACACACACACACACACACACACACACACACACACACACACACACACACACACACACACACACACACACACACACACACACACACACACACCTCACTTACCAAAGATGCATGTAAAACCACATTGCTTCCCCTGCTTCCCCAAGTAAAAAAAAAATCACTGTTCAGCTAACTGTTCAAAGCAATGAAATTGCTTTTCTTAGCTTTAGAAGATGAAAACTGCTAGAAGCTTGATGTGAACTGACCTAATGCATGGCACACACTTTTAAAAGGAATTTGCAGGCTTTAGGAGCCAGCAGTCCCATGGTGCCTTGGTGCTAATATGGAGGCAAATTATGGCAAACCAGAATGTACAGAATGCATACAATTCCAGTCATGGCTGAATTGCTCATTTTATTTTTTGTTTTGTTTCCTTTTCATCAAATTGCACTCATGAGTGCAGGACCCCCTTAGGTGAGGGTTCATATTTTGTCTAATTGGCCTAACTGGCCTAAGGCCATCCCTGTATGAGCTGAGCAACAGTAGAGATGGATAAAGTTAGTCATGCATGTTGGATACAATTTTGTGAAATAAAGAGGAACATTGAACAGTTGGCACAATGTGGATGTGAGGGAGTAAAAGGAGCAATTGACAGGAATAATATGTGCAGTGGTATCAACAGTTGTTCTATGAAGTAAGCGTAAACAACAAAACAAATAATAAAATAATTTTAGCAGGTACATCAAAGAGGTCAGATAAACTGATGACTCCTGTTAAAGCCATTCTTTGCCACCAAAACAGGAACATTGACAAACAGTGAAAAGACGAGGGGTCCACAGACAGAATCTTGTGGTTCACCTTTAAAAATAGTCCCTGATAAGAAATTGTTCTGGTTAGATAAGATGATTATACTTCTGTTTGATAGATATTTTCTGAACCATGAACAAACATTGTCAGAGAAACTACTATTGCTGAGGTTTTGAAGAACTATTTCATGGTTAATTGTCAAAAGCCTTTTGTAAATCTAGAAATACAACTCTGGTATATAAACCCACTTCAACTGGAAATACTATGGTCATTCAGGGATTATTATGCTATATTATGATCCAAGTCCATGTTGACAGTTTGATAGAATGACATAAGTATGACTATAGTCTAGAATTTGTTTTTTACAAGGATTTCAGCTAAAGAAGATATTAAAAAGAAAAATCTTGCAAGGCTAGACTTTCCACTGTATGATACCATAAACCTCTTGCACCAGAGGCAACATGGGGTACATGCAAATTACCCTTTAGGGATATCAGGTGATGTGATGTTGCTAATCTGCATCTAATCCTTGACAGTGGGTTCAGTTCCAAATCCTCATTTCAGCTAAATGGGAATGCTGAATGTCCATGACTTTTTCTTTTACTTTTAAGTCTATTTATGGACCAAAGGAGGCCTCTTTTTTGAACTGTGGGAAGAAGTTACTGCTTCCACAGTTTTCTCTTTTAATCCAGAAATGGCCTTGTCGAAAGGAGGTTTTAATAGGCCTTTCAACAAAAGCTTATTTTTCATTTCCATTAAAGTACGGGAGGAAAAATCATGACAAATAGCACAATTCTCTTGTAAATGAATTACACCCAAGCAATACACTCAAAAGGTATGGCCATCTAAACTGGGCATTTTTCCTTCACACTTGTTACATCTTTTGAAACCTGAAGGCCCCTTAGGTGTCATGGGAGACTGTCTCTTGTCAGATATATTCAAAAGAGAGAGATTTTTTTTTAAGAAAGAAATATACCAACAAAGGTAAAAGGGATACCCAAAGGGTAAAGAGAAGAAGTTACTCACAATGGTAAACAGAAGAAAAAATACCTCACAGTAAGAAAAGAAAACACTAAGAGGAGCATGTAGCTTAAAGAAGTAGATAAAATTAACTACTAGATGGATATATATAAAAAAAAGTTTTATAAAATAGTTTTATAACTTACAAACTTTGCCAGGACATGAGAGATAATGAAGGCACATCTGGTCTGCAATGTGGCAAACGAGATCTTAGGTAATCTCTGTGAGGAGCATTATGGGTGGTCTCAGGCTCGAGAATTTGGAGAGTGTGAGCTGGAAAATAATGGCTGAGTCAGTTCCAAGTATTCAGAACCAACCCCACCATCAAGAATTGTTGAAGATGAACAATAAAGATGGAACGTTATGGTAAGACATAACTTATTTTTTCAGCTAAATGGTAATTCTGAATGCCCATGACTTTTTCTTTTACATCCATTTATGGACAATTTCAGGCCAATTAAGCCAAATCCTCTAGCTGTGAGCATGCATGTTTCTTCCTTCTTACAGCATCATCAGCACAGCATAAGAACAATGCTTGACTTTTGAAAACACACGGTTGTCATACCCAACTGATATCCATAAACATTAGGGTATCTACAAAATAGCCCAACTAACAAACTAAAACAGTGAGTAAAGAGGTCACACAGGAAAAGCAATTTGCTAAAAAACACAAAAAGAAAAATCTAGCAAGGCTAGACTTTCCACTGTGTGATAATTTAAACCTCTTGCATCAGAGGCAACATGGGATATACGCAAATTACCCTTTAAGGATATCAGGTGTTTCAGCTAAATGGCAATTCTGAATGTCCATGACTTTTTCTTTTACTTTTACTTTTAAGTCTACTTATGGAGAATTTCAGTTCAATAAAGCCAGCGCTCTAGCTGTGGACATAGTTGTGGCAGAATTGTGAACTACTACCAGATATGTGCCTTAATCATTTATTACTGCATTTTTCCTATAAACAGTGTTACTGGTAAATAGTCTAGAGACTTAAAATGCAGTAGAAGTTCAATAGTGAGAAAATTATTGCTGCTCCAGTTTGTGATTCAGTGCTTTTATATTCTGTTTATCATTTACCTGCCTGCATTCTGTGTCTGCCCTACCCTGACTAACACAGTAAGCTAAAGTCTCTGATAGAGCTCCAATATTGTCTTTGATTGCTAGCCTCTGTAGCTAGTCTGCTTGCTCCTTGAAAATTTTCCAACACTCCCACTCTTCTGCAGTTGTTCCTTTATAAGGCTGTGTCTCTGCCTTCCACCCATTATGATTATTTTATTTCCAAAGTCCCTTTTCTCTTTTATTGCTATTGATTATTACATAAGCTATTTATGTACTCTTTCCACCAATTGATTTCCATAGACCCATAATACTGAGTGCCCACCTATCAAACCAGTATTGCTCCTGAGTAAATATCTTTTACTACATACTATCACCTTCTCATTTTCCTGGAGCTCAGTAAGGCTTGTAGTCCTAGCCTGCATTCACAAAGTATTTTACTTTTGAGTGCTAAATTGCATTTAAGTTATTTTGAGTGATGGCATTTGTATTTTTTGAAACAAATGCTCTTCCTCTCACTGTTGCTATCTTGAAATAACATTCAGCATGAGATTTTCATCTAGTTGTTTAAGTGGTAAGTCTTTTCTACTGTGTTTTTTTACAACAAAAGACTGGGTTTATTCATCTTGTGGCAGAATGTATTTTTGTGGTATATCTGAGTTGAGAAATACAGAAAAGGACTCATAGTGCTGTCATTATATTGGCTGGAGAGGTCATTATTTAATTTTCTGTTTTTTTTTGCGCTACTATAAAATGTTTCATGTTTGCATGGGTTAGCAGTGGCCTGTACAGTAGTAAACACCTAGAAAGCAAATTTTCTCTATAGAAAAATACATAAAACTGTAACCTGTAAAGTAGCAATAGAGTGCAAATACCTTGTGTCCTAACAAGATTAGAGCAGGTAGTTGGGCCTCTAGTGGCAATACCTATGGATTTAGTAGAATTCAGTATTGTGTAAAGATTAAAGTTAGCAGAATTTAGAACTGTTTAGCATAATCTGCCCCATTAAAGTACATTTATTAGTCTGCACAAACACCCTTCTAGCCCCAATACATCAGTGCCTTGTAGCTTACAAATCTAAGGACTGGACAATATGGATATGCAATTTCCTAACTTTTCTGTATCCAGCTTGGTTGACATGGGCATCTTGAAACAATGTAGCAATTGTCTCATGTTTACTGACAACCAATTAATCCTTAAAGAGTCAGACACAGTATGCGAGAGGTGTACTTAGACAATGACAGTGAAGGCTAAACTCTCGCATACAAGTCTACATCAGGTTGTCAAAACCACATGCATAACACCCACCTCACATAGTACACAACACACATATAGACTGATATACTAAGCCACTTAAAATCAATATTTTTAAGTAACAAAAATCATTTAGCCCACCTGCTGTCAAAACTATGCCTCAGTAAGCCAAAAGGCTCTCAGAAAAAAACACCTAACATCACACATAATGTCAGTTTCAGTGGCGCTCCAAACTCTAAGCCCCATATAGATACACCAATGCCCCTCTAACCAGGCTGAACCAGCAGAAGATGACTGTTAGTTGCTTATCTGGAGCTGGGATCTGCCAAATCATGCATGCAGTCAAGTCATTATGCCACAGGTACCAGTAAGATTCAATCATAGTCCATGTAGGTGTAAATTACCTGAGATCGTCCTTCCTGGACTATATGAAGAGAGACATTATGGCGCTTTTAGACTATCATCTTAGGCTGGTATGAGACTGGCACTGAGCAGCATACTACCATCAATGAGGATGATGCCACAATATGAGAAAAAATAACTGATTTCAACAACTGCCTGTCTTTCTGATGTCATTCTAAGGGGATCCAATATTTGTGAGGTTGGGAGGACATGGTCAACAGGCCACACTGCTTTGCCAAAGATGGTCTGCACCTTTCCCCTCGAGGCTTTCAAACATTTGTCGGCCACCACAATGCCTTTTTTTAGGCAATACCAAATTGACAAACCTACCGACATAGCAAAATCAACTCAACAAACATCAAAGTGTTACTGCTCAATGCCAGAAGCCTAAATATATAAACTACACTCCATCCAGGCCCTCCTCACAATTTGAAGTGGCAGAGAGTACTCCGACAGCACAAGGTTTCAGTGCCTTCCACAGTTTTAGACCAGTAGCTGCACAGACAAGGGCTAAATGTGGAGGTGTCCCAATATACATTAATAAACATACCTCTAAGGTTGTCAAACAGGATGATGTGCTGGAGTTCCTCTACATGCAGACCACAACAGAAAATATCCTGTACAATATCCTAACCAGTTATAGGTTACTTTCATTGTCCCGAAAAGCTCACAATGCATACTTGAACCTACTGGAGATACTTACCATCCAACTTAACACCCTACTCATGGAAGGCTTTAATTCCCCTTCTATAGACTGGGAATCCTACATGGCCGAAAATTTACAGGTATAGAAATTCATGGACTTTGTACATGTAAACACACGATCAAATAATGAATATGCCCACTATAAGCTCTCACTATAGGCTCCAACATACTGGCCCTCATGCTTACAAATATGGGAGCTGCTGCAACTCCCCCACCCTCCCACTGAAGTCTCATCCTCCTTGGCAATATCTGACCACAAATATATATCTGTGTAATTATATATATATATATATATATATATATATATATATATATATATATATATATAGACACACACACACACATATATATTTATACACCATTGCACTGATGTTGCCATGTTTGATTGCAATTTTCTTGAGCCATTACATGGTTTGAACCATTTTTGGCTTCAGTCCTTATTTGTTCTGTAGGGATAATAAGTGTCCAGGTATTGTTTTTTTTCCCCTATATTGCTTAGTCTTAGATTTGTAGGACCTTTACACTCATGGGTGCTGGAACCATAGATCCAGGGGGAGGGGACCCCCCCCCTACTTTTACAGCTGCAAGACGTGTCGGGAAAAATTAATGAAGTGCAGTTTTCACGCTAACATGGATTCACTCGTGGAAGTTAAACTAACTAAACTAGCTGTTCTTGTTGTCTTATTGCTCTGTTACAGGGGTTATGCTGCCACTGTTCCAGAGCCGGAGTCATGCCAGTAAGGAGAGTTTAGTTCTTTTATTTGCTGGAGTTATGCTGCTCCTGTGTGTGTGTGTGTGTGTGTGTGTGTGTGTGTGTGTGTGTGTGTGTGTGTGTGTGTGTGTGTGTGTGTGTGTGTGTGTGTGTGTGTGTGTGTGTGTGTGTGTGTGTGTGTGTGTGTGTGTGTGTGTATGTTTGTGTGTGTGTATATATAATGCCCCAGTTAGGTATACCTGGTAGTTAGTGTTATTGCTACTCAGGCTCAAACAAGAACCTGAATTCTCCATCCATACCATCACTTGTAATTCAGGGAGTTGAGTAGATAGCTCTCAACTGTCCAGATTTTCACAGAATATTTGGCTCATACCTTTGGTCTGTTCCTCTTAAAATTTGTGGTTTTCTGGCAAATCAGTGAGAAGTGAATTCACTAAAGAATGATAGCCCTTTAAGTTTCAGCCCTCCTCTCTTTCAGGAAACACATGGTAACACATAACACGTTATTTTAGCAACTTTATAAGATTATACAAGCAGTATTTAAACTGTGTCCCTGGTTTTGGGCCTTTGCTCCCCCCTAAATAAATGTTGGCTTTTTCCAGATTTCTTGTACTGTGAAGATGAAAGATTTAGATGAGTGTCAAGTGGATTTTACAAGGAGCTGAGAGCTTCAGGGGAAGAGAAGTTTAGTACTACTTATGCTAAGTCATTTGCATTGTTAGCACAACAGGTAGTATGCTTACTTTTGATGTAGAAGGCTGTGGGTTCTACTCCCACAGTATGCAGATGGATCACTGATACTGTACTGTGCTTTACTTTAAAGGGAGTGGATGCTGCAGTCCTATGAATGTCCTCCTTTGGAGGAGTTACCTAGTAACTATGTTTCTGTTATCAGTTTGCCATCCATTCCCCATTGCAAAATTACTAGCTTATCATTTTTTGTTAATGTAGAATAGGCAATTTATTCTTCAAGCTAAACAGGCATTTTATTTGTAGATGAAATATAAAATAGTTTTTTAGCAGCATCCTCTTCATTAGTTACAGATCCCTTTAATGTGGAATTATTTAGATAACTTACTTCTGTAGAGATTTTGCATATTTACTGATATTGGTGGATTGTAATGACAGAAGTTTGAGTGGCCTTTTATGGTTGAAATTTTCTGAAATGGGTATTTTTGTCATTATTGGTTCATACATTTTGTTTCATTGCTTACTAGAAGACTGTTCCAAACTACAAATTTAAAACACATTCTAACAAGTGATGCTGTATTATACAAGAAATATAATTTAATACAATCAGGTTAATGCAATCAGGAATGTGAATCAAAGAATGCATACATGTATGCTTGCTCACAGGATGCAGGAGATCAAAATAGGGGAAGAGACCAGTCACCAATGCAGTCCCCCAGGGTTCGGTGCTGACACTTTTTCTGTTTGGCATATATATCTTAAAAGTAAAAGGAAACACCAAAGGGCTTTGGCCGACTAAGTTTGGGATGACTGTAAGCTAGGAACAGTTATTGAATCCCCAAATGAATTAACCATCATGCAGGAAGGTTTGTCCTAAACAACCACTGGTGCCAGAACCATGAACTGAAACTAAACTTCAAGAAATACATTATCATATCCTTTGGGAAGTCATCTACTCCAGGGAACTGCCAAACTGATAATGCCTCCTGAGAAGTGACCCAGTTGTTTGGCATTTGGAAACTTGTGTGTACAGTGACCTAAATTTTGACCAATATGTGCCCAGAGTCATAAGAAAGTCTTTCTATATTGCACAGCTTATAAACAAACTGATTGTGACTAGATCTAGAAATCCTATTGTTTCCTTTTGCAAAGCCCTCAGTAGGTCATTAAATATGTATAATGCCTACTTTGGCATGTATCTGTCCAGACTCATGCAATAATTGGAATACCCACAGAGATACCTTACTAAACAGCTATAAGTCCTAAACAATAGGTCTTGCATGGACCACCTTAAAGATTTAACACTTTACTCAGCATCCTACAGAGTGCTTAGAGGTGACATGTCTGTCATACAAGGCATCCTCCAACCTAATACAGATGGACCTACTGAACATCAACAAATCAAATGGCATCAGAAATGCTCAGTCCAGGTATCTAAACTGAATGTTGGGGAGAGATGGATATATATCACAGAGGCTACCACTCTTCCAGAACAGACTATCCATTCAAGTAAAACAAAGCTCATCCCTGTCCATATTCAAATGCAACTTGGATCTAAGGATGGGTAATCAAAAATGTACTCCAGGATTGCCCCTTATGCCACTAATGGATAGAGGCAGTTCCTAAATGCTGCATCCCTTACATGGGTACTATCAAATTATCTGTAGTATGATCACATTTATTCTCACTAGGGCTAATATACAATTAACAGCCATGGGATAGGTAAGACCAATCAGGAAATGTTAATTCAAGCACCAAAAGGGAAATTGGCTAAGCTTAAAACGTCCACCAAGTGAACCTATGTTGTGGTAGTAAATAGTTTTATTAAAATGCCTTTTTTAGATCACTAAGTGCCCCTCTCACCCTCCAGTCTTCAACAGCTTTTGGCACCTCTGTTTACACTTCTAGGGTATTGTGGATTAGGGTTCAGAGTGCTTGGTGGAAGTATTGATTTTATTTGGGTATATCTTCTGAAGAAATATCTTCATTATTTGAATTCCTTCCATTATATTTTATGGTCCCTTCTCAATTCTGATTATGGAGGAGTTCAAATGATATCTTCAGGATGGAGTTTGCATGGGGAAATAGGTAAAGATGGGAACTTTTATAAGCAGAATTTATATGCACCTCACATACACAATGTTTTCCCAGTGTTATGAAAGGGACAGGATCCTACTTATATACAGCAATATCTGAGAACATTCTCCCTAATGCAGATTTTCATGTATGGAGAACATTTGAACTTATATAATTTTTGTCAAATCAACACTTCATTTTTATTTATATGGGCTTAGATATTTGCAGATATGGATGATGAATCAGCACCTACATTTATATTGTTTATATATGTGTGTGTGTGTGTGTATGTGTGTGTGTGTGTGTGTGTGTGTGTGTGTGTGTGTGTGTGTGTGTGTGTGTGTGTGTGTGTGTGAACAGCATTAATAATGTGAGAGATAATTTTGAACTTTGGCTTAATTGTTTACAACCCCAAATCTTCTACATTTATATTGTTTATATAAGTGTGTGTGTGTGTGTGTGTGTGTGTGTGTGTGTGTGTGTGTGTGTGTGTGTGTGTGTGTGTGTATGTTTGTGTGCATGTGTTTAACTGGTGGTTAATTACAGGTAGTAAGTACCTGAATCCTTTACCCCAACCACCAAGATGTTAAAAGAGTTGAAGTGCCTAGCGCTCAACTGTACATTTTTAGGTCTGTTCTTTATAAAACATATGGTTTTCTGGAAGATCATTTAGGACTGGATTCATTAAAAATGACAGCCATTTAAGTTTCAGTCTTCATGTCCTTCAGAAAATGCATGGTAACACAAAACTTTTTATTCTCGCAACTTTCTAAAATTATACAAGCAATATTTAAAATTTGTCTCTAGTTTTGGACCTTTGTCTCCCCATTAATTTTGTTTTTTTGTGATGCCCGTACACTGACCCGGCAATGAAGGAGCCTCAATCCTCACCACTAACACCAGTGCGGGGTGTCCATATTAATTGTTTGGCAGTGGTGGGATATTCACACCACATATTTGGCAGTGTTGGGATATCCACACCACATATTAATTGGTTGGCAAATACTAATTGGCTTGTAGTGGTGTGGGTAGAGTGAATTCCTGTAGCTTGTGAACAGTAATCACTGAAGGTGTTTTGTACTCTAAATCAGCCATGCAGTGAGTACTCAGAGTTCAGATCACAATTGTTTTATTTCTTTTGTTAGCTTAGTTAGTCAAGGAGAGCAGGCAGCATGTCAGCAGAGGAGTACAGAAAGCTGATAAGGAACTGGCTGGCTGAGATGTGCCAGTCTAGGGGACTGGTGCATGGAAACCTGACTAAGGCATACATGATTGCAGCTTTGGTCACAGCTGCATCAGAAAACAGCAACCAGGAAGACGATCAGACTGGCAGTGGAGATGTACCACCCTCAGAGAATGGACAGCTCATCCTTTCTGCAGAGGACTTAAAAATCCATCTGGAGCTAAAGAGACTTGGGTTGGAGGCCAGGCATTTGGAAATAGAAGCAGCTGAGAGACTGAGATGTCTGCAGGCTGAAAAGAATGAGAAACTGCTATGCCTGGAAGCTGAGGAAAAGGAAAGGCAGAGGCAGCATGAGAGGGAGATGCTGACTCTTCGCCAGAGTCATGGAGGTAATGGGGAAGGGAGTAACTGGACCCCAGAAGCACAAAAGGTCAGTAATTTTTTCTGCAGTTTAAAGAGAGGGATACGTTTGATAGTTTCATTCATATGTTTGAGAGGGTATGTAAACAGTATAATGTGACCAAAGGCTCTTGGTACAGTTCCTGACCCCTTTACTCCATGGTAAAGCTGTAACTGTGTTGTCTAAACTTGTTGATTGTGAATATTTTGATTATACTGCTGTTAAAAATCACTTGTTTTAAGCTAACACCTAAAATGTATAGGAAAAAGTTTTGTGAGTATGGACACAAGGCAGATGAAAGTGTCTGGGAAAATGTTGCTGAACCGAGCACTTATTTTCATAGGTAAGTGAGTGGATGTCAGGTCACCACTTTTATAGGGCTGGCAGACCTTTTGGTGAGGGAACAAACCCTCAGCACTTTTCCTAAGGACATGAAGATCTAGTTAGCTGATAGACAATGTGATACTTCAGATGAGTTGGGGAAGAAGGGAGACCTATAGCTAGCAATCAGGGCATCCCTGCACAGGAAAGAGACCCCCAGCACTGCTCATGGGTCTAAAGGAACCCATGGTGGGCAGCAGAGACTGTCCCAACAGAATATGCCAGTAGCAGGGAATCCACTAGTCAGGTACACGTTCAGGACCTATGGTTAAATGTTTTCAATGCAACCAGTGGGGCCATGTGGCACATAAATATCCATGGAGGCAAGGTGAGGAAAAAAGGTGAGAGAGGCAGTAAGTGGGAAAGACAAAATGCCAATAGTAGGTTGTCTTGAGACAACAAGGGTATCGAACTACCATCCTGCAGATGTCCTGATAGGGAAGAATTTGGATGAGGTAGTACCATGTGCTTATGCAGTTACACGCAGACAGGCTAGGAGACAAGCATGTGGGTCTGGTAGCCTGGGGGAGACCCAGACAGACTGCATACTTGTAGCCAGAACAGGTGAGGTGGTTACTTCAGGGAGGGAGCTACTCTGTAACAGTGAGACTGAAGGTGAGCCACAGCTGCTTGTGGGTAATGATGTTCCCTTGGACAGAGTGACTACAAAGCTAGAGGTGAGTAGTAGCACTCAGGCTGACAGTGAGGCACCACTTTCAGAGGATGCCAGACTTCCTGTGGAAGGGGAGCTGGGAAGGGTTAGAAAGAGAGAGTTGAGACAGGCTCAGCTCTCAGACCCTACATTGCCAAGCCTGAGAAAGGTAGCCAGTGAGGCACCTGATTCTCAAGGGAAGGGGGAATCTGATACTGGGACAAAGGATTACTGTATAAAGAGTGGACCCCTGAAGGAGGGCTAGAAGGTGAGAGTCTACAGCAGTTGGCAGTGCCTAGAGCCTACCATCTGGTGCTTCTAGCCATAGCCCATGATATTCCCTTTGCAGGTCATATGGGCATAAAATGTACAAAGAGATGTATTATGCAGAACTTCTATTCACCTGGGATTTCCAGAGATGTAACAGGGTACTGCAAGACCTGTGAGCAGTGCCAAAAGGTAGGCAAATTAGGAGATAAGGTGAGAGCTCCTTCGATGCCTTTGCCTGTGATTGAGGAGCCATTTCAGAGGATAACTATAGATATTGTGGGGCCTCTGAATATCCCAAGTTCCACAGGGAAAACGTGTATCCTAGTGGTAGCGGATTATGCTGCAAGATACCTTGAGGCAGTGGCTCTGTTCTCCATTGAGGCAGAAAAGGTGGCAAATGCTTTGTTAGAGATTTTCAGCAGGGCAGTTTTCCCAAAAGAAATACTAACTGACAGAGGCTCCAATTTCATGTCAGACCTGCTGGCTTGTCTGTGGAAGTACTGTGGGGTGAAGCACATGAAGACCACCCTCTACTATCCCCAGACTAATGGTCTTGTTGAGAAGTTAAACTCTACAATCAAGTCCATGCTACCGGCATTTGTAGACCAGTTTAAGAGGGAGTGGGACAAATATTTGCCCCATCTGTTGTTTGCTTGCAGAGAGGTTCCCCAGGAGTCCACAGGTTTTTCACCCTTTGAGCTGATGTATGGGCATAGGGTGAGGGGACCTCTAGATTTAATTTGAGATGAGTGGGAAGGTGAGTGTGAACCTCACAAGGAGTTTGTTGTGGCATATGTCCTAAACCACAGGACAAGGCTCAGGGAACTCATGGGCTTGGCCCAGGAGAACCTGGCAGAAGCTCAACAACAGAAAAAGATGTGGTATGACAGGAATGCTTGAGCTAGAGAGTATGTTGTGTGGTAGCAGGTAATGGTTCTCATTCCTGTCAGACACAATAAGCTGCAAGCAGCTTGGGGGGGACCCTATCAGGTGGTAAGAAAAGTAAGTGATGTTAACTAGATGGTGGAACTGCTAGGCAGGAGGCAGGGGGACAAACTGTACCATGTTAACATGATGAAACCTTACCATGATAGGGAGGCCCTTGTGCTGAGTATTTGCAGTGGCTTGCAGGAGGATTCTGAGGGAGATCTGGCGACTGATCTCCTCAGTGAAGCTCGGACAGACACCTCAGTGGAAGGGGTAGCAGCTATCTTCTATCCAGGTTCAAGAAATCTGAGCAGTGTTACAGGAGTTTGGGGACATGTTCACTGGGAAACCAGGGTGTACCCACCTGATGCAGCACCAGGTGGATACAGGACACCAAAGGCCTATTAGACAGGCCCTTTATAGGGTGCCTGAGAGAGTCTAACAGACTCTGAGGGAGGAGGTACAGGAGATGTTGGAACTAGGGGTAATTCAAGAGTCCAACAGTCCCTGAGTCTCCCCAGTGGTGCGAGTGCCAAAGAAGGATGGCAGCACTAGGTTCTGTGTGGACTACAGGAAATTAAATAGTCACACAGAGTCAGATGCTTACCCCATGCCTAGAAGAGATGAGGCCCTAGAGCAGCTGGGTGGGGCTAAGTATCTTACAACTATTGATCTTACAAAGGGTTACTGGGAGGTGCCCTTGACTCCCAGAGCTAGAGAGAAGTCGGCCTTTGTGACTCCTTTTGGCTTGTATGAGTTCACAAATATGCCCTTTGGGATGAAAAATTCCTCAGCGACTTTCCAGAGGCTGGTAGATCATATCCTAGCAGGAGCAGGAGGCTTTGCCCTTGCTTACCTAGATGATATTGCCATCTACAGCCATTCCTGGCAAAAGCACCTTCAACATGTCAAGGAGGTGCTGTGCAGACTACAAAGGGCAGGGCTGACCATTAAGCCGAGCAAATGTCAGATGGGTATGGCAGAGGTCTCCTACCTGGGACATAGACTGGGGAATGGTAAGATCAGGCCAGAACCTGCCAAAGTAGAAGCCATTCAGGCATGGCCTGCTCCTGGTACCAAAAAGGATGTGAGGGCATTCTTAGGGACAGCAGGGTACTACAGAAAGTTCATCCCCAGTTATAGTACCATAGCTGCTCCCCTCTCAAACCTGACAAGGAAGAACAGAGCCAGCCAGCAAAATGCCAAGTTTCTAAGATGGAGCCAAAGGTTGCAAGCATATGATATGTCAGTGCCACTCTGCAGTGAGATTAGCAATGCCAGTGCAGATGGGCTCTCAAGACAGGGAATGAGGTAAGGTATACTCAGGTAGACCTAACCCTCTCAAGCAATGTTTCTCATGGGTAACTTGAGAAACTAGCTTGAGTTCTCCAGGGGAGGGGGGGTGTGTGAAGGTGGTGAAGGCCGCCAGCCTAGCCAGCAGTGGTGACTTGTGGTATTGGACTGCAGGACTGCAGCCCCTCCCAGCTAAAAGTAAAGAAGAACTAAAAAATATATATTTATTTAAAAAAAAAAACACTGACTGGCTTCACTGGCTTGGACAGGCTACCTGTTGCATGCAAGTTCGACTGACTCACTAGGTCCCGGAACTCGAATTGTGCATGCATGCTCGGTGAGTTCCGGGTTTAAAAAAATAGTTTTCAAACTTTTCTCTCAATCCGGACTGCAGTTAAGCAAGTCCAGATTAATAAATATACTTTTTGTATGCACATGCCCACAAGTTCATGTGGTTTTTAACTGCAGTGAATGGAAGGGGCTCAGACTGCCATGTCCGCAATCACGTATGTGATGTGGACATGGCTGGATGGGTACTGATTGGTTCTCGGCTCTTGCTCTCTTGTCGCAATTTGCATGCTGGGAAAAAGAGAGTGAGCCGAGAAGCAGCAGCAGAGCAGTATACATTTTTTTGTTTTTTTGGAGGCCTGGAGGCTGGAGTTCCTGGGTTAGAGGAGTCTCGGAGGACAGTAGCAGCAGAGCAGTGCACCTTGACCTGGCTGGTGGTATAGAAAAAAGAAGAAGCACTTCGAAGAACCGAAGGAGGAAAGGAACTGAAATAGCAGTTTAGTGAACTGGGATGTAACATAACTTGTAGAATAATATATATATTTTTTGGCTTTATTAATTCTTTATTGTTGTTGTAAAGTATTTGGTAAATAGCAGGTTAGTGAATGTGAAGGGGATTAGAAAAAAGTTGCAACTTGTAGAATAAGATTTTTTTTTTTGATTGGCTTTATTAATTGTTAGTACTAGTTGTACTTGCACTTGGTAAATAGCAGGTTGGTGAAGGTGAAGGGGGATACAAAAAAAGTAACATGTAGCATAAGATTTTTTTGTAATTGTTGGCTGTGTTGGAATAATTATTAGTTGTACTTGGTAAATAGCAGGTTATTGAAGGTAAAGGGGGATACAAAAAAGTAACTTGTAGAATACGATTTTTTTTATTGTTGGCTTTATTAATTCTTAGTTGTACTTGGTAAATAATAGTGAAGGTGAAGGGGGATACAAAAAAGTTGAAGAATAAGATTTTTTTGTTGTTGTTGGCTTTGTTGCAATAATATAATTCTTAGTTGTATTTGGTGGCTTGTTTACATTATTATAGACATTAATAGATTAAAACTGTCTTGAGTCTTAAGATGGCAAAGCAAAGTTCTAAATTAGTGATGTTCAGACCACTCTCTCTCACTGTGCGTGTGTGTGTGTGTGTGTGTGTGTGTGTGTGTGTGTGTGTGTGTGTGTGTGTGTGTGTGTGTGTGTGTGTGTAAATATTGGTTCCCAGCTGTATTGTCTAGCTATTTTATATTTTTGCATTACATGTTTGGTCCATTTCTTACAAAATTGTGGTTTTCTAGCAAATTAGTGGCAAATCATTAAAGACTGAAGTTAGAAAATAATAACAGACTTTTGAGTTTTAGATTTCATACCCTTCAGAAAATTCATGCTAATGCAAGACCTACTATTTTATTAACTTTCTATGTTTGTAAGAACAGTATTCAAAAAGTGTCCTTATTTTTGGGCCTTTGTCCCCCCACTTCTATGTATGGCTTTGTCCAGATATCTTGCTCTGAGGTTGAGAGGTATGACAAATGTGTCAGGGCCATCATTGTCAGCCAGAGACATTTCAAATTGTGACATACTTGTTGCACCCCACTCTCCCATGTAGTGACTCTGGATGTGTCCAAGCAAGGCAAGGAACAGTTATGCAGTGTAAGTGTGCAGACTATTCCCACATCCAAGGTATACAAAAGTACTACAGTGACTTTTCATCTGTCCTTGATTTTGCAGAATGTTCTGGTTTTCTGTCTTATTTTTATACTGTTGATTTATGTTTATTATTATTCAGAAAATGCATGTGTTGCACTGCTTGTTGCTCTGTGTTTAAGTAGCAGTGCTTTAATGACCATCAGGTAAGCTTGCCTTGAGATTGTAAGATGCAATTAAGCTTTAATAAGCATACTGTTAAAGAATTACCAACAGTGAAAGCCTTTTTGTTGTTGCCATGCAGAGAATATTTACATAACTAGATTGCGTATAAGCCTTGGGTATTGAAATGCATATGACAGTATTTGTAATAAAGGACAGGATTACAGTATTTTCAGAAGCTCATTACATTTGTTGGAGACTTGCAGTCATCTTTGCAGGCTTTACCCGTAAACTAAACATAATGCCAATCTATCATGTGTGGTCCATAACCTGTGCTGTAATCCTTTAAGCAATTTATCTTAAGCTTGTTTCTTGTTTGCTGTTCATTTTTTTACTTTGATCTGTTTTCCCCATGAAACAAGTAGATAGTTGTTGTCAGGCAGCAGGTCTTTTTTGGATAAGAAACATTTTTACAAGTGGGGGTATCACAGAGATTGCTACTTTCAGTATGTTACTTGGTACTTTTATAAAGCTGAATATAAATTATAATTAGAACTGCAGTGCAAGGAGAAGTGGTTTGAGTTGAGTGCTGCTTGTTTTTTTATATTTGATTTTGACTGCCATTCCAGTAATGTATTTAAAAAGTAATTTATTTTTTCATGCCTCAGAACCTTTTTGTTTCCATCTAGATATTAAGTAAGCTGTCATGTAGCCAATGCACTGAAATATTTTTTTCTTCTACACCTGATTTTGTCTTGATTAGACTCTCATAATGATGGTTTGGCACCCAGAGCAGCGTATTTAATTAAGGTTTCAGTTTTTGTGGTTTTTAGCATAGCTCTACCACTTTCTAGTTGGTCATATCTCTTCCCATTTTCCCCACCCATTCAGCTGCCTCCTGCAGCCCCCCTTTGATTTGAAGTCACCACCTGCCAGTGCTAGCCAGATAGAATTTTGTAGATAATTCTGTCATTTGTAAATATTAATGTAAGCCATAAGCTTGTTCTCTTAAATGTGAAAAGACTGCATTGGATATTGAACTGCAAAAATGTAACAACAGTGCACTCTGCTGTAAGAAAGCTAAGTCAAGCATTTCATGACTGTCTTTGATGCTAAAATTCGGAGCCGATATGTCCAGAGAGCGGCATCCTGCCTATTGTTTTAAGACCAGAGTTAATGGCTAGAATTTGCATGTATAAATGTCTTTTATTGCTCTGGTTTCTG